>NW_027478820.1:300000-481586 GCF_051014685.1 Ptiloglossa arizonensis | reverse complement strand
ACGTATAACGTATAACGTATAACGTATAACGTATAACGTATAACGTATAACGTAATACGTATAACGTATAACGTATAACGTATAACGTATAACGTATAACGTATAACGTATAACGTAGAACGTATAACGTATAACGTATAACGTATAACGTATAACGTATAACGTATAACGTATAACGTATAACGTATAACGTATAACGTATAACGTATAACGTATAACGTATAACGTATAACGTATAACGTATAACGTATAACGTATAACGTATAACGTATAACGTATAACGTAGAACGTATAATGTATAACGTATAACGTATAACGTATAACCTATAACGTATAACGTATAACCTATAACGTAATACATATAACGTATAACGTATTACGTATAACGTATTACGCATAACGTATAACGTATAACGTATAACGTATAACGTATACCGTATAACGTATAACGTGTAACGTATAACGTATAACGTATAGCGTATAACGTATATCGTATAACGTATAACGTTTAACGTATAACGTATAAAATATAATGTATAACGCATATCCTAGAACTTATGCTGAATAACGTATAACGTATAACGTATAACGTTTAAGGTATAACGTATAACGTATAACGTATAACGTATAACGTATAACGTATAACGTATAACGTAATACGTATAACGTATAACGTATAACGTATAACGTATAACGTATAACGTATAACGTATAACGTATAACGTATAACGTATAACGTAATACGTATAACGTATAACGTATAACGTATAACGTATAATGTATAACGTATAACGTATAACCTATAACTAAAAACGTATAACGTATAACGTAATACGTATAACGTATAACGTATAACGTATAACGTATAACGTATAACGTATAACGTATAACGTATAACGTATAACGTAATACGTATAACGTATAACGTATAACGTATAACGTATAACGTATAACGTATAACGTATAACGTATAACGTATAACGTATACCGTATAACGTATAACGTATAACGTATAACGTATAACGTATAACGTATAACGTATAACGTATAACGTATAACGTAATACGTATAACGTATAACGTATAACGTATAACGTATAACGTATAACGTATAACGTATAACGTATAGCGTATTACGTATAACCTATAACATATAACGTATAACGTATAACGTATAACGTATAACGTATAACGTATAACGTGTAACGTATAACGTATAACGTATAACGTATAACGTATAACGTATAACGTATAACGTATAACGTATAACGTATAACGTAATACGTATAACGGATAACGTATAACGTATAACGTATAACGTATAACGTATAACGTACAACGTATAACGTATAACGTATAACGTATAACGTATAACGTAATACGTATAACGTATAACGTATAACGTATAACGTATAACGTATAACGTACAACGTATAACGTATAACGTATAACGTATAACGTATAACGTATAACGTATAACGTATAACGTATAAAGTATAACGTATAACGTATAACGTATAACGTATAACGTATAACGTATAACGTAGAACGTATAACGTATAACGTATAACGTATAACGTATAACGTAATACGTATAACGTATAACGTATAACGTATAACGTATAACGTATAACGTATAACGTATAACGTATAACGTATAACGTAATACGTATAACGTATAACGTATAACGTATAACGTATAATGTATAACGTATTACGTATAACCTATAACAAATAACGTATAACGTATAACGTATAACGTATAACGTATAACGTATAACGTATAACGTATAACGTATAACGTATAACGTATAGCGTATAACGTATAACGTATAACGTAATACGTATAACGTATAACGTATAACGTATAAAGTATAACGTATAACGTATAACGGATAACGTATAACGTATACTGTGTAACGTATAACGTATAACGTATAACGTATAACGTATAACGTATAACGTATAACATATAATCTATAACGCATATCCTAGAACTTATGCCGTATAACATATAACGTATAACGTATAACGTATAACGTATAACGTATAACGTATAACGTATAACGTATAACGTATAACGTATAACGTATAACGTATAACGTATAACGTATAACGTATAACGTATAACGTATAACGTATAACGTATAACGTATAACGTATAACGTATAACGTATAACGTATAACGTATAACGTATAACGTATAACGTATAACGTATAACGTATAACGTATAACGTATAACGTATAACGTATAACCTATAACGTATAACGTATAACGCTTATCATATGACGTATACCGTATAACGTATAACGTATAACGTATAACGTATAACGTATAACGTATAACGTATAACGTATAACGTATAACGTATAACGTATAACGTATAACGTATAATGTATAACGTATAACGTATAACGTATAACGTATAACGTATAACGTATAACGTATAGTGTATAACGTATAACGTATAACGTATAAGGTATAACGTATAACGTAAAGCGTATACCGTATAACGTATAACGTATAACGTAAAACGTATAACGTATAACGTATAACGCTTATCCTATGACGTATACGGTATAACGTATGATGTATAACGAATAACGTATAACGTATAACGTATAACGTATAACGTATAACGTATAACGTATAACGTATAACGTATAACCTAAAACGTATAACGTATAACGTATAACGTATAACGTATAACGTATAACGTATAACGTATAACGTATAACGTATAACGTATAACCTATAACGTATAACGTATATCCTATAACGTAATACGTATAACGTATAACGTATAACGTATAACGTATAACGCATAACGTATAACGTATAACGTATAACGTATAACCTATAACGTATACCGTATAACGTATAACGTGTAACGTATAACGTATAACGTATAGCGTATAACGTATATCGTATAACGTATAACGTTTAACGTATAACGTATAACATATAATGTATAACGCATATCCTAGAACTTATGCTGAATAACGTATAATGTATAACGTATAACGTATAACGTATAACGTATAACGTAGAACGTAGAACGTATAACGTAGAACGTATAACGTATAACGTATAACGTATAACGGATAACGTGTAACGTATATCGTATATCGTATACCGTATAACGTACAACGAGTAACGCATAACGTATAACGTATAAGGTATAACGTATAACTTATAACGTATAACGTATAACGTATAACGTAATACGTATAACGTATAACGTATAACGTATAACGTATAACGTATAACGTATAACGTATAACGTATAACGTATAAAGTATAACGTATAACGTATAACGTATAAAGTATAACGTATAACGTATAACGTATAACGTATAACGTATAACGTATAACGTATAACGTATAACGTATAACGTATAACGTATAACGTATAACGTATAACGTAATACGTATAACGTATAACGTATAACGTATAACGTATAACGTATAACGTATAACGTATAACGTAGAACGTATAACGTATAACGTATAACGTATAACGTATAACGTATAACGTATAACGTATAACGTATAACGTATAAGGTATAACGTATAACGTATAACATATAATCTATAACGCATATCCTAGAACTTATGCCGTATAAAGTATAATGTATAACGTATAACGTATAACGTATAACGTATAACGTATAACGTATAAGGTATAACGTATAACGTATAACGTATAACGTATAACGTATAACGTATAACGTATAACGTAATACGTATAACGTATAACGTATAACGTATAACGTATAACGTATAACGTATAACGTATAACGTATAACGTATAACGTATAACGTATAACGTATAACGTATAACGTATAACGTATAACGTATAACGTATAACCTATAACGTATAACGTATAACGCTTATCATATGACGTATACCGTATAACGTATAACGTATAACGTATAACGTATAACGTATAACGTATAACGTATAACGTATAACGTATAACGTATAACTTATAACGTATAACGTATAATGTATAACGTATAACGTATAACGTATAACGTATAACGTATAACGTATAACGTATAGCGTATAACGTATAACGTATAACGTATAAGGTATAACGTATAACGTAAAGCGTATACCGTATAACGTATAACGTATAACGTAAAACGTATAACGTATAACGTATAACGCTTATCCTATGACGTATACGGTATAACGTATGATGTATAACGAATAACGTATAACGTATAACGTATAACGTATAACGTATAATGTATAACGTATAACGTATAACGTATAACCTAAAACGTATAACGTATAACGTATAACGTATAACGTATAACGTATAACGTATAACGTATAACGTATAACGTATAACGTATAACCTATAACGTATAACGTATATCCTATAACGTAATACGTATAACGTATAACGTATAACGTATAACGTATAACGCATAACGTATAACGTATAACGTATAACGTATAACCTATAACGTATACCGTATAACGTATAACGTGTAACGTATAACGTATAACGTATAGCGTATAACGTATATCGTATAACGTATAACGTTTAACGTATAACGTATAACATATAATGTATAACGCATATCCTAGAACTTATGCTGAATAACGTATAATGTATAACGTATAACGTATAACGTATAACGTATAACGTAGAACGTAGAACGTATAACGTAGAACGTATAACGTATAACGTATAACGTATAACGGATAACGTGTAACGTATATCGTATATCGTATACCGTATAACGTACAACGAGTAACGCATAACGTATAACGTATAAGGTATAACGTATAACTTATAACGTATAACGTATAACGTATAACGTAATACGTATAACGTATAACGTATAACGTATAACGTATAACGTATAACGTATAACGTATAACGTATAACGTATAAAGTATAACGTATAACGTATAACGTATAACGTATAACGTATAACGTATAACGTATAACGTATAACGTATAACGTATAACGTATAACGTATAACGTATAACGTATAACGTAATACGTATAACGTATAACGTATAACGTATAACGTATAACGTATAACGTATAACGTATAACGTAGAACGTATAACGTATAACGTATAACGTATAACGTATAACGTATAACGTATAACGTATAACGTATAACGTATAACGTATAACGTATAACGTATAACGTATAACGTATAACGTATAACGTATAACGTATAACGTATAACGTATAACGTATAACGTATAACGTATAACGTAGAACGTATAATGTATAACGTATAACGTATAACGTATAACCTATAACGTATAACGTATAACCTATAACGTAATACATATAACGTATAACGTATTACGTATAACGTATTACGCATAACGTATAACGTATAACGTATAACGTATAACGTATACCGTATAACGTATAACGTGTAACGTATAACGTATAACGTATAGCGTATAACGTATATCGTATAACGTATAACGTTTAACGTATAACGTATAAAATATAATGTATAACGCATATCCTAGAACTTATGCTGAATAACGTATAACGTATAACGTATAACGTTTAAGGTATAACGTATAACGTATAACGTATAACGTATAACGTATAACGTATAACGTATAACGTAATACGTATAACGTATAACGTATAACGTATAACGTATAACGTATAACGTATAACGTATAACGTATAACGTATAACGTATAACGTAATACGTATAACGTATAACGTATAACGTATAACGTATAATGTATAACGTATAACGTATAACCTATAACTAAAAACGTATAACGTATAACGTAATACGTATAACGTATAACGTATAACGTATAACGTATAACGTATAACGTATAACGTATAACGTATAACGTATAACGTAATACGTATAACGTATAACGTATAACGTATAACGTATAACGTATAACGTATAACGTATAACGTATAACGTATAACGTATACCGTATAACGTATAACGTATAACGTATAACGTATAACGTATAACGTATAACGTATAACGTATAACGTATAACGTAATACGTATAACGTATAACGTATAACGTATAACGTATAACGTATAACGTATAACGTATAACGTATAGCGTATTACGTATAACCTATAACATATAACGTATAACGTATAACGTATAACGTATAACGTATAACGTATAACGTGTAACGTATAACGTATAACGTATAACGTATAACGTATAACGTATAACGTATAACGTATAACGTATAACGTATAACGTAATACGTATAACGGATAACGTATAACGTATAACGTATAACGTATAACGTATAACGTACAACGTATAACGTATAACGTATAACGTATAACGTATAACGTAATACGTATAACGTATAACGTATAACGTATAACGTATAACGTATAACGTACAACGTATAACGTATAACGTATAACGTATAACGTATAACGTATAACGTATAACGTATAACGTATAAAGTATAACGTATAACGTATAACGTATAACGTATAACGTATAACGTATAACGTAGAACGTATAACGTATAACGTATAACGTATAACGTATAACGTAATACGTATAACGTATAACGTATAACGTATAACGTATAACGTATAACGTATAACGTATAACGTATAACGTATAACGTAATACGTATAACGTATAACGTATAACGTATAACGTATAATGTATAACGTATTACGTATAACCTATAACAAATAACGTATAACGTATAACGTATAACGTATAACGTATAACGTATAACGTATAACGTATAACGTATAACGTATAACGTATAGCGTATAACGTATAACGTATAACGTAATACGTATAACGTATAACGTATAACGTATAAAGTATAACGTATAACGTATAACGGATAACGTATAACGTATACTGTGTAACGTATAACGTATAACGTATAACGTATAACGTATAACGTATAACGTATAACATATAATCTATAACGCATATCCTAGAACTTATGCCGTATAACATATAACGTATAACGTATAACGTATAACGTATAACGTATAACGTATAACGTATAACGTATAACGTATAACGTATAACGTATAACGTATAACGTATAACGTATAACGTATAACGTATAACGTATAACGTATAACGTATAACGTATAACGTATAACGTATAACGTATAACGTATAACGTATAACGTATAACGTATAACGTATAACGTATAACGTATAACGTATAACGTATAACGTATAACGTATAACGTATAACCTATAACGTATAACGTATAACGCTTATCATATGACGTATACCGTATAACGTATAACGTATAACGTATAACGTATAACGTATAACGTATAACGTATAACGTATAACGTATAACGTATAACGTATAACGTATAACGTATAATGTATAACGTATAACGTATAACGTATAACGTATAACGTATAACGTATAACGTATAGCGTATAACGTATAACGTATAACGTATAAGGTATAACGTATAACGTAAAGCGTATACCGTATAACGTATAACGTATAACGTAAAACGTATAACGTATAACGTATAACGCTTATCCTATGACGTATACGGTATAACGTATGATGTATAACGAATAACGTATAACGTATAACGTATAACGTATAACGTATAACGTATAACGTATAACGTATAACGTATAACCTAAAACGTATAACGTATAACGTATAACGTATAACGTATAACGTATAACGTATAACGTATAACGTATAACGTATAACGTATAACCTATAACGTATAACGTATATCCTATAACGTAATACGTATAACGTATAACGTATAACGTATAACGTATAACGCATAACGTATAACGTATAACGTATAACGTATAACCTATAACGTATACCGTATAACGTATAACGTGTAACGTATAACGTATAACGTATAGCGTATAACGTATATCGTATAACGTATAACGTTTAACGTATAACGTATAACATATAATGTATAACGCATATCCTAGAACTTATGCTGAATAACGTATAATGTATAACGTATAACGTATAACGTATAACGTATAACGTATAACGTAGAACGTAGAACGTATAACGTAGAACGTATAACGTATAACGTATAACGTATAACGGATAACGTGTAACGTATATCGTATATCGTATACCGTATAACGTACAACGAGTAACGCATAACGTATAACGTATAAGGTATAACGTATAACTTATAACGTATAACGTATAACGTATAACGTAATACGTATAACGTATAACGTATAACGTATAACGTATAACGTATAACGTATAACGTATAACGTATAACGTATAAAGTATAACGTATAACGTATAACGTATAAAGTATAACGTATAACGTATAACGTATAACGTATAACGTATAACGTATAACGTATAACGTATAACGTATAACGTATAACGTATAACGTATAACGTATAACGTATAACGTATAACGTAATACGTATAACGTATAACGTATAACGTATAACGTATAACGTATAACGTATAACGTATAACGTAGAACGTATAACGTATAACGTATAACGTATAACGTATAACGTATAACGTATAACGTATAACGTATAACGTATAACGTATAACGTATAACGTATAACGTATAACGTATAACGTATAACGTATAACGTATAACGTATAACGTATAACGTATAACGTATAACGTATAACGTATAACGTATAACGTATAACGTATAACGTATAACGTATAACGTATAACGTATAACGTATAACGTATAACGTATAACGTATAACGTATAACGTAATACGTATAACGTATAACGTATAACGTATAACGTACAACGGATAACGTGTAACGTATAACGCGTAACGTATAACGTATAACGTATAACGTGTAACGTATAACGTATAACGTATAACGTATAACGTATAACGTATAACGTATAACGTATAACGTATAACGTATAACGTATAACGTATAACGTATAACGTATAACGTAATACGTATAACGTATAACGTATAACGTATAACGTATAACGTATAACGTATAACGTATAACGTATAACGTATAACGTATAACGTATAACGTATAACGTATAACGTATAACGTATAACGTATAACGTATAACGTATAACGTATAACGTATAACGTATAACGTATAACGTATAACGTAGAACGTATAATGTATAACGTATAACGTATAACGTATAACCTATAACGTATAACGTATAACCTATAACGTAATACATATAACGTATAACGTATAACGTATAACGTATTACGCATAACGTATAACGTATAACGTATAACGTATAACGTATACCGTATAACGTATAACGTGTAACGTATAACGTATAACGTATAGCGTATAACGTATATCGTATAACGTATAACGTTTAACGTATAACGTATAAAATATAATGTATAACGCATATCCTAGAACTTATGCTGAATAACGTATAACGTATAACGTATATCGTTTAAGGTATAACGTATAACGTATAACGTATAACGTATAACGTATAACGTATAACGTATAACGTATAACGTAATACGTATAACGTATAACGTATAACGTATAACGTATAACGTATAACGTATAACGTATAACGTATAACGTATAACGTATTACGTATAACGTATAACGTATAACGTATAACGTATAATGTATAACGTATAACGTATAACCTATAACTAAAAACGTATAACGTATAACGTAATACGTATAACGTATAACGTATAACGTATAACGTATAACGTATAACGTATAACGTATAACGTATAACGTATAACGTAATACGAATAACGTATAACGTATAACGTATAACGTATAACGTATAACGTATAACGTATAACGTATAACGTATAACGTATACCGTATAACGTATAACGTATAACGTATAACGTATAACGTATAACGTATAACGTATAACGTATAACGTATAACGTAATACGTATAACGTATAACGTATAACGTATAACGTATAACGTATAACGTAAAACGTATAACGTATAGCGTATTACGTATAACCTATAACATATAACGTATAACGTATAACGTATAACGTATAACGTATAACGTATAACGTGTAACGTATAACGTATAACGTATAACGTATAACGTATAACGTATAACGTATAACGTATAACGTATAACGTATAACGTATAACGTAATACGTATAACGTATAACGTATAACGTATATCGTATAACGTATAACGTATAACGTATAACGTATAACGTATAACGTAATACGTATAACGTATAACGTATAACGTATAACGTATAATGTATAACGTATAACGTATAACCTATAACTAAAAACGTATAACGTATAACGTAATACGTATAACGTATAACGTATAACGTATAACGTATAACGTATAACGTATAACGTATAACGTATAACGTATAACGTAATACGTATAACGTATAACGTATAACGTATAACGTATAACGTATAACGTATAACGTATAACGTATAACGTATAACGTATAACGTATACCGTATAACGTATAACGTATAACGTATAACGTATAACGTATAACGTATAACGTATAACGTATAACGTATAACGTAATACGTATAACGTATAACGTATAGCGTATAACGTATAACGTATAACGTATAACGTATAACGTATAGCGTATTACGTATAACCTATAACATATAACGTATAACGTATAACGTATAACGTATAACGTATAACGTATAACGTATAACGTATAACGTATAACGTATAACGTATAACGTATAACGTATAACGTATAACGTATAACGTATAACGTATAACGTATAACGTATAACGTATAACGTATAACGTATAACGTATAACGTATAACGTATAACGTATAACGTATAACGTATAACGTATAACGTATAACGTATAACCTATAACGTATAACGTATAACGTATAACGTATAACCTATAACGTATAACGTATAACGCTTATCCTATGACGTATACCGTATAACGTATAACGTATAACGTATAACGTACAACGTATAACGTATAACGTATAACGTATAACGTATAACGTATAACGTATAACGTATAACGTATAAAGTATAACGTATAACGTATAACATATAACGTATAACGTATAACGTATAACGTATAACGTATAACGTATAACGTATAACGTATAACGTATAACGTATAACGTATAACGTATAACGTATAACGTATAACGTATAACGTATAACGTATAACGTATAACGTATAACGTATAACGTATAACGTAATACGTATAACGTATAACGTATAACGTATAACGTATAACGTATAACGTATAACGTATAACGTATAACGTATAACGTATTACGTATAACGTATAACGTATAACGTATAACGTATAATGTATAACGTATAACGTATAACCTATAACTAAAAACGTATAACGTATAACGTAATACGTATAACGTATAACGTATAACGTATAACGTATAACGTATAACGTATAACGTATAACGTATAACGTATAACGTAATACGAATAACGTATAACGTATAACGTATAACGTATAACGTATAACGTATAACGTATAACGTATAACGTATAACGTATACCGTATAACGTATAACGTATAACGTATAACGTATAACGTATAACGTATAACGTATAACGTATAACGTATAACGTAATACGTATAACGTATAACGTATAACGTATAACGTATAACGTATAACGTAAAACGTATAACGTATAGCGTATTACGTATAACCTATAACATATAACGTATAACGTATAACGTATAACGTATAACGTATAACGTATAACGTGTAACGTATAACGTATAACGTATAACGTATAACGTATAACGTATAACGTATAACGTATAACGTATAACGTATAACGTATAACGTAATACGTATAACGTATAACGTATAACGTATATCGTATAACGTATAACGTATAACGTATAACGTATAACGTATAACGTAATACGTATAACGTATAACGTATAACGTATAACGTATAATGTATAACGTATAACGTATAACCTATAACTAAAAACGTATAACGTATAACGTAATACGTATAACGTATAACGTATAACGTATAACGTATAACGTATAACGTATAACGTATAACGTATAACGTATAACGTAATACGTATAACGTATAACGTATAACGTATAACGTATAACGTATAACGTATAACGTATAACGTATAACGTATAACGTATAACGTATACCGTATAACGTATAACGTATAACGTATAACGTATAACGTATAACGTATAACGTATAACGTATAACGTATAACGTAATACGTATAACGTATAACGTATAGCGTATAACGTATAACGTATAACGTATAACGTATAACGTATAGCGTATTACGTATAACCTATAACATATAACGTATAACGTATAACGTATAACGTATAACGTATAACGTATAACGTATAACGTATAACGTATAACGTATAACGTATAACGTATAACGTATAACGTATAACGTATAACGTATAACGTATAACGTATAACGTATAACGTATAACGTATAACGTATAACGTATAACGTATAACGTATAACGTATAACGTATAACGTATAACGTATAACGTATAACGTATAACCTATAACGTATAACGTATAACGTATAACGTATAACCTATAACGTATAACGTATAACGCTTATCCTATGACGTATACCGTATAACGTATAACGTATAACGTATAACGTACAACGTATAACGTATAACGTATAACGTATAACGTATAACGTATAACGTATAACGTATAACGTATAAAGTATAACGTATAACGTATAACGTATAACGTATAACGTATAACGTATAACGTATAACGTAGAACGTATAACGTATAACGTATAACGTATAACGTATAACGTAATACGTATAACGTATAACGCATAACGTATAACATATAATCTATAACGCATATCCTAGAACTTATGCCGTATAACATACAACGTATAACGTATAACGTATAACGTATAACGTATAACGTATAACGTATAACGTATAACGTATAACGTATAACGTATAACGTATAACGTATAACGCATAACGTATAACGTATACTGTGTAACGTATAACGTATAACGTATAACGTATAACGTATAACGTATAACGTATAACATATAATCTATAACGCATATCCTAGAACTTATGCCGTATAACATATAACGTATAACGTATAACGTATAACGTATAACGTATAACGTATAACGTATAACGTATAACGTATAACGTATAACGTATAACGTATAACGTATAACGTATAACGTATAACGTATAACGTATAACGTATAACGTATAACGTATAACGTATAACGTATAACGTATAACGTATAACGTATAACGTATAACGTATAACGTATAACGTATAACGTATAACGTATAACGTATAACGTACAACGTATAACGTATAACGTATAACGTATAACGTATAACGTATAACGTATAACGTATAACGTATAACGTATAACGTATAACGTATAACGTATTACGTACAACGTATAACGTATAACGTATAACGTATAACGTATAACGTATAACGTATAACGTATAACGTATAAAGTATAACGTATAACGTATAACGTATAACGTATAACGTATAACGTATAACGTAGAACGTATAACGTATAACGTATAACGTATAACGTATAACGTAATACGTATAACGTATAACGTATAACGTATAACGTATAACGTATAACGTATAACGTATAACGTATAACGTAATACGTATAACGTATAACGTATAACGTATAACGTATAATGTATAACGTATAACGTATAACCTATAACAAATAACGTATAACGTATAACGTATAACGTATAACGTATAACGTATAACGTATAACGTATAACGTATAACGTATAACGTATAACGTATAACGTATAACGTATAACGTATAACGTAATACGTATAACGTATAACGTATAACGTATAAAGTATAACGTATAACGTATAACGGATAACGTATAACGTATACTGTGTAACGTATAACGTATAACGTATAACGTATAACGTATAACGTATAACGTATAACGTATAACATATAATCTATAACGCATATCCTAGAACTCATGCCGTATAACATATAACGTATAACGTATAACGTATAACGTATAACGTATAACGTATAACGTATAACGTATAACGTATAACGTATAACGTATAACGTATAACGTATAACGTATAACGTATAACGTATAACGTATAACGTATAACGTATAACGTATAACGTATAACGTATAACGTATAACGTATAACGTATAACGTATAACGTATAACGTATAACGTATAACGTATAACGTATAACGTATAACGTATAACGTATAACCTATAACGTATAACGTATAACGCTTATCCTATGACGTATACCGTATAACGTATAACGTATAACGTATAACGTACAACGTATGACGTATAACGTATAACGTATAACGTATAACGTATAACGTATAACGTATAACGTATAACGTATAAAGTATAACGTATAACGTATAACGTATAACGTATAACGTATAACGTATAACGTAGAACGTATAACGTATAACGTATAACGTATAACGTATAACGTAATACGTATAACGTATAACGTATAACGTATAACGTATAACGTATAACGTATAATGTATAACGTATAACGTATAACGTATAACGTATAACGTATAACGTAGAACGTATAACGTATAACGTATAATGTATAACGTATAACGTATAACGTATAACCTATAACGTATAACGTATAACCTATAGCGTAATACATATAACGTATAACGTATAACGTATAACGTATAACGCATAACGTATAACGTATAACGTATAACGTATAACGTATACCGTATAACGTATAACGTGTAACGTATAACGTATAACGTATAGCGTATAACGTATATCGTATAACGTATAACGTTTAACGTATAACGTATAAAATATAATGTATAACGCATATCCTAGAACTTATGCTGAATAACGTATGACGTATAACGTATAACGTATAAGGTATAACGTATAACATATAACGTATAACGTATAACGTATAACGTATAACGTATAACGTATAACGTATAACCTATAACGTATAACGTATAACGCTTATCCTATGACGTATACCGTATAACGTATAACGTATAACGTATAACGTATAACGTATAACGTATAACGTATAACGTATAACGTATAACGTATAACGTATAACGTATAACGTATAACGTATAACGTATAACGTATAACGTATAACGTATAACGTATAACGTATAACGTATAACGTATAACGTATAACGTATAACGTATAGCGTATAACGTATAACGTATAACGTAATACGTATAACGTATCTCGTATAACGTATAAAGTATAACGTATAACGTATAACGGATACCGTATAACGTATACTGTGTAACGTATAACGTATAACGTATAACGTATAACGTATAACGTATAACGTATAACATATAATCTATAACGCATATCCTAGAACTTATGCCGTATAACATATAACGTATAACGTATAACGTATAACGTATAACGTATAACGTATAACGTTTAACGTATAACGTATAACGTATAACGTATAACGTATAACGTATAACGTATAACCTATAACGTATAACGTATAACCTATAACGTAATACGTATAACGTATAACGTATAACGTATAACGTATAACGCATAACGTATAACGTATAACGTATAACGTATAATTTATAACGTATACCGTATAACGTATAACGTGTAACGTATAACGTATAACGTATAGCGTATAACGTATATCGTATAACGTATAACGTTTAACGTATAACGTATAACATATAATGTATAACGCATATCCTAGAACTTATGCTGAATAACGTATAATGTATAACGTATAACGTATAACGTATAACGTAGAACGTAGAACGTATAACGTAGAACGTATAACGTATAACGTATAACGTATAACGGATAACGTGTAACGTATATCGTATATCGTATACCGTATAACGTACAACGAGTAACGCATAACGTATAACGTATAAGGTATAACGTATAACGTATAACGTATAACGTATAACGTATAACGTAATACGTATAACGTATAACGTATAACGTATAACGTATAACGTATAACGTATAACGTATAACGTATAACGTATAAAGTATAACGTATAACGTATAACGTATAACGTATAACGTATAACGTATAACGTAGAACGTATAACGTATAACGTATATCGTAAAGCGTATACCGAATAACGTATAACGTATAACGTATAACGTATAACGTATAACGTATAACGTATAACGTATAACGTATAACGTAATACGTATAACGTATAACGTATAACGTATAAAGTATAACGTATAACGTATAACGGATAACGTATAACGTATACTGTGTAACGTATAACGTATAACGTATAACGTAAAGCGTATACCGAATAACGTATAACGTATAACGTATAACGTATAACGTATAACGCATAACGTATAACGTATAACGTATAACGTATAACGTATACCGTATAACGTATAACGTGTAACGTATAACGTATAACGTATAGCGTATAACGTATATCGTATAACGTATAACGTTTAACGTATAACGTATAAAATATAATGTATAACGCATATCCTAGAACTTATGCTGAATAACGTATGACGTATAACGTATAACGTATAAGGTATAACGTATAACGTATAACGTATAACGTATAACGTATAACGTATAACGTATAACGTATAACGTATAACCTATAACGTATAACGTATAACGCTTATCCTATGACGTATACCGTATAACGTATAACGTGTAACGTATAACGAATAACGTATAACGTATAACGTATAACGTATAACGTATAACGTATAACGTATAACGTATAACGTATAACGTATAACGTATAACGTATAACGTATAACGTATAACGTATAACGTATAACGTATAACGTATAACGTATAACGTATAACGTATAACGTATAGCGTATAACGTATAACGTATAACGTATAAGGTATAACGTATAACGTAAAGCGTATACCGTATAACGTATAACGTATAACGTATAACGTATAACGTATAACGTATAACGCTTATCCTATGACGTATACGGTATAACGTATGATGTATAACGAATAACGTATAACGTATAACGTATAACGTACAACGTATAACGTATAACGTATAACGTATAACGTAAAACGTATAACGTATAACGTATAACGTATAACGTATAACGTATAACGTATAACGTATAACGTATAACGTATAACGTATAACGTATAACCTATAACGTATAACGTATAACCTATAACGTAATACGTATAACGTATAACGTATAACGTATAACGTATAACGCATAACGTATAACGTATAACGTATAACGTATAATTTATAACGTATACCGTATAACGTATAACGTGTAACGTATAACGTATAACGTATAGCGTATAACGTATATCGTATAACGTATAACGTTTAACGTATAACGTATAACATATAATGTATAACGCATATCCTAGAACTTATGCTGAATAACGTATAATGTATAACGTATAACGTATAACGTATAACGTAGAACGTAGAACGTATAACGTAGAACGTATAACGTATAACGTATAACGTATAACGGATAACGTGTAACGTATATCGTATATCGTATACCGTATAACGTACAACGAGTAACGCATAACGTATAACGTATAAGGTATAACGTATAACGTATAACGTATAACGTATAACGTATAACGTAAAACGTATAACGTATAACGTATAACGTATAACGTATAACGTATAACGTATAACGTATAACGTATAACGTATAACGTAATACGTATAACGTATAACGTATAACGTATAAAGTATAACGTATAACGTATAACGTACAACGTATAACGTATAACGTATAACGTATAACGTATAACGTATAACGTATAACGTATAACGTATAAAGTATAACGTATAACGTATAACGTATAACGTATAACGTATAACGTATAACGTAGAACGTATAACGTATAACGTATAACGTACAACGTATAACGTATAACGTATAACGTATAACGTATAACGTAATACGTATAACGTATAACGTATAACGTATAACGTATAACGTATTACGTACAACGTATAACGTATAACGTATAACGTATAACGTATAACGTATAACGTATAACGTATAACGTATAACGTATAAAGTATAACGTATAACGTATAACGTATAACGTATAACGTATAACGTATAACGTAGAACGTATAACGTATAACGTATAACGTATAACGTATAACGTAATACGTATAACGTATAACGTATAACGTATAACGTATAACGTATAACGTATAACGTATAACGTATAACGTAATACGTATAACGTATAACGTATAACGTAATACGTATAACGTATAACGTATAACGTATAACGTATAACGTATTACGTACAACGTATAACGTATAACGTATAACGTATAACGTATAACGTATAACGTATAACGTATAACGTATAACGTATAAAGTATAACGTATAACGTATAACGTATAACGTATAACGTATAACGTATAACGTAGAACGTATAACGTATAACGTATAACGTATAACGTATAACGTAATACGTATAACGTATAACGTATAACGTATAACGTATAACGTATAACGTATAACGTATAACGTATAACGTAATACGTATAACGTATAACGTATAACGTATAACGTATAATGTATAACGTATAACGTATAACCTATAACAAATAACGTATAACGTATAACGTATAACGTATAACGTATAACGTATAACGTATAACGTATAACGTATAACGTATAACGTATAACGTATAACGTATAACGTATAACGTATAACGTATAACGTATAACGTAATACGTATAACGTATAACGTATAACGTATAAAGTATAACGTATAACGTATAACGGATAACGTATAACGTATACTGTGTAACGTATAACGTATAACGTATAACGTATAACGTATAACGTATAACGTATAACGTATAACATATAATCTATAACGCATATCCTAGAACTCATGCCGTATAACATATAACGTATAACGTATAACGTATAACGTATAACGTATAACGTATAACGTATAACGTATAACGTATAACGTATAACGTATAACGTATAACGTATAACGTATAACGTATAACGTATAACGTATAACGTATAACGTATAACGTATAACGTATAACGTATAACGTATAACGTATAACGTATAACGTATAACGTATAACGTATAACGTATAACGTATAACGTATAACGTATAACCTATAACGTATAACGTATAACGCTTATCCTATGACGTATACCGTATAACGTATAACGTATAACGTATAACGTACAACGTATGACGTATAACGTATAACGTATAACGTATAACGTATAACGTATAACGTATAACGTATAAAGTATAACGTATAACGTATAACGTATAACGTATAACGTATAACGTATAACGTAGAACGTATAACGTATAACGTATAACGTATAACGTATAACGTAATACGTATAACGTATAACGTATAACGTATAACGTATAACGTATAACGTATAATGTATAACGTATAACGTATAACGTATAACGTATAACGTATAACGTAGAACGTATAACGTATAACGTATAATGTATAACGTATAACGTATAACGTATAACCTATAACGTATAACGTATAACCTATAACGTAATACATATAACGTATAACGTATAACGTATAACGTATAACGCATAACGTATAACGTATAACGTATAACGTATAACGTATACCGTATAACGTATAACGTGTAACGTATAACGTATAACGTATAGCGTATAACGTATATCGTATAACGTATAACGTTTAACGTATAACGTATAAAATATAATGTATAACGCATATCCTAGAACTTATGCTGAATAACGTATGACGTATAACGTATAACGTATAAGGTATAACGTATAACATATAACGTATAACGTATAACGTATAACGTATAACGTATAACGTATAACGTATAACCTATAACGTATAACGTATAACGCTTATCCTATGACGTATACCGTATAACGTATAACGTATAACGTATAACGTATAACGTATAACGTATAACGTATAACGTATAACGTATAACGTATAACGTATAACGTATAACGTATAACGTATAACGTATAACGTATAACGTATAACGTATAACGTATAACGTATAACGTATAACGTATAGCGTATAACGTATAACGTATAACGTAATACGTATAACGTATCTCGTATAACGTATAAAGTATAACGTATAACGTATAACGGATACCGTATAACGTATACTGTGTAACGTATAACGTATAACGTATAACGTATAACGTATAACGTATAACGTATAACATATAATCTATAACGCATATCCTAGAACTTATGCCGTATAACATATAACGTATAACGTATAACGTATAACGTATAACGTATAACGTATAACGTATAACGTATAACGTATAACGTATAACGTATAACGTATAACGTATAACGTATAACCTATAACGTATAACGTATAACCTATAACGTAATACGTAAAACGTATAACGTATAACGTATAACGTATAACGCATAACGTATAACGTATAACGTATAACGTATAATTTATAACGTATACCGTATAACGTATAACGTGTAACGTATAACGTATAACGTATAGCGTATAACGTATATCGTATAACGTATAACGTTTAACGTATAACGTATAACATATAATGTATAACGCATATCCTAGAACTTATGCTGAATAACGTATAATGTATAACGTATAACGTATAACGTATAACGTAGAACGTAGAACGTATAACGTAGAACGTATAACGTATAACGTATAACGTATAACGGATAACGTGTAACGTATATCGTATATCGTATACCGTATAACGTACAACGAGTAACGCATAACGTATAACGTATAAGGTATAACGTATAACGTATAACGTATAACGTATAACGTATAACGTAATACGTATAACGTATAACGTATAACGTATAACGTATAACGTATAACGTATAACGTATAACGTATAACGTATAAAGTATAACGTATAACGTATAACGTATAACGTATAACGTATAACGTATAACGTAGAACGTATAACGTATAACGTATATCGTAAAGCGTATACCGAATAACGTATAACGTATAACGTATAACGTATAACGTATAACGTATAACGTATAACGTATAACGTATAACGTAATACGTATAACGTATAACGTATAACGTATAAAGTATAACGTATAACGTATAACGGATAACGTATAACGTATACTGTGTAACGTATAACGTATAACGTATAACGTAAAGCGTATACCGAATAACGTATAACGTATAACGTATAACGTATAACGTATAACGCATAACGTATAACGTATAACGTATAACGTATAACGTATACCGTATAACGTATAACGTGTAACGTATAACGTATAACGTATAGCGTATAACGTATATCGTATAACGTATAACGTTTAACGTATAACGTATAAAATATAATGTATAACGCATATCCTAGAACTTATGCTGAATAACGTATGACGTATAACGTATAACGTATAAGGTATAACGTATAACGTATAACGTATAACGTATAACGTATAACCTATAACGTATAACGTATAACCTATAACGTAATACGTATAACGTATAACGTATAACGTATAACGTATAACGCATAACGTATAACGTATAACGTATAACGTATAATTTATAACGTATACCGTATAACGTATAACGTGTAACGTATAACGTATAACGTATAGCGTATAACGTATATCGTATAACGTATAACGTTTAACGTATAACGTATAACATATAATGTATAACGCATATCCTAGAACTTATGCTGAATAACGTATAATGTATAACGTATAACGTATAACGTATAACGTAGAACGTAGAACGTAGAACGTAGAACGTATAACGTATAACGTATAACGTATAACGGATAACGTGTAACGTATATCGTATATCGTATACCGTATAACGTACAACGAGTAACGCATAACGTATAACGTATAAGGTATAACGTATAACGTATAACGTATAACGTATAACGTATAACGTAAAACGTATAACGTATAACGTATAACGTATAACGTATAACGTATAACGTATAACGTATAACGTATAACGTATAACCTATAACGTATAACGTATAACCTATAACGTAATACGTATAACGTATAACGTATAACGTATAACGTATAACGTATAACGTATAACGTATAACGTACAACGTATAACGTATAACGTATAACGTATAACGTATAACGTATAACGTATAACGTATAACGTATAAAGTATAACGTATAACGTATAACGTATAACGTATACCGTATAACGTATAACGTATAACGTATAACGTATAACGTATAACGTATAACGTATAACGCTTATCCTATGACGTATACGGTATAACGTATGATGTATAACGAATAACGTATAACGTATAACGTATAACGTATAACGTATAACGTATAACGTATAACGTATAACGTAAAACGTATAACGTATAACGTATAACGTATAACGTATAACGTATAACGTATAACGTATAACGTATAACGTATAACCTATAACGTATAACGTATAACCTATAACGTAATACGTATAACGTATAACGTATAACGTATAACGTATAACGTATAACGTATAACGTATAACGTACAACGTATAACGTATAACGTATAACGTATAACGTATAACGTATAACGTATAACGTATAACGTATAAAGTATAACGTATAACGTATAACGTATAACGTATAACGTATAACGTATAACGTAGAACGTATAACGTATAACGTATAACGTATAACGTATAACGTATAACGTATAACGTAATACGTATAACGTATAACGTATAACGTATAACGTATAACGTATAACGTATAACGTATAACGTATAACGTATAACGTATAACGTAATACGTATATCGTATAACGTATAACGTATAACGTATAATGTATAACGTATAACGTATAACCTATAACAAATAACGTATAACGTATAACGTATAACGTATAACGTATAACGTATAACGTATAACGTATAACGTATAACGTATAACGTATAACGTATAACGTAGAACGTATAACGTATAACGTATAACGTATAACGGATAACGTGTAACGTATATCGTATATCGTATACCGTATAACGTACAACGAGTAACGCATAACGTATAACGTATAAGGTATAACGTATAACTTATAACGTATAACGTATAACGTATAACGTAATACGTATAACGTATAACGTATAACGTATAACGTATAACGTATAACGTATAACGTATAACGTATAACGTATAAAGTATAACGTATAACGTATAACGTATAACGTATAACGTATAACGTATAACGTAGAACGTATAACGTATAACGTATAACGTATAACGGATAACGTGTAACGTATTTCGTATATCGTATACCGTATAACGTACAACGAGTAACGCATAACGTATAACGTATAAGGTATAACGTATAACGTATAACGTATAACGTATAACGTATAACGTATAACGTATAACGTAATACGTATAACGTATAACGTATAACGTATAACGTATAACGTATAACGTATAACGTATAACGTATAACGTATAACGTATAACGTACAACGTATAACGTATAACGTATAACGTATAACGTATAACGTATAACGTATAACGTAGAACGTATAACGTATAACGTATAACGTATAACGTATAACGTATAACGTATAACGTATAACGTATAACGTATAACGTATAACGTATAACGTATAACGTATAACGTAGAACGTATAATGTATAACGTATAACGTATAACGTATAACCTATAACGTATAACGTATAACCTATAACGTAATACATATAACGTATAACGTATAACGTATAACGTATAACGCATAACGTACAACGTATAACGTATAACGTATAACGTATACCGTATAACGTATAACGTGTAACGTATAACGTATAACGTATAGCGTATAACGTATATCGTATAACGTATAACGTTTAACGTATAACGTATAAAATATAATGTATAACGCATATCCTAGAACTTATGCTGAATAACGTATAACGTATAACGTATAACGTATAAGGTATAACGTATAACGTATAACGTATAACGTATAACGTATAACGTATAACGTATAACGTATAACGTAATACGTATAACGTATAACGTATAACGTATAACGTATAACGTATAACGTATAACGTATAACGTATAACGTAATACGTATAACGTATAACGTATAACGTATAACGTATAATGTATAACGTATAACGTATAACCTATAACTAAAAACGTATAACGTATAACGTAATACGTATAACGTATAACGTATAACGTATAACGTATAACGTATAACGTATAACGTATAACGTATAACGTATAACGTATAACGTAATACGTATAACGTATAACGTATAACGTATAACGTATAACGTATAACGTATAACGTATAACGTATAACGTATAACGTGTAATGTATAACGTATAACGTATAACCTATAACTAATAACGTATAACGTATAACGTAATACGTATAACGTATAACGTGTAACGTATAACGTATAACGTATAACGTATAACGTATAACGTAATACGTATAACGTATAACGTATAACGTATAACGTACAACGTATAACGTATAACGTATAACGTATAACGTATAACGTAATACGTATAACGTATAACGTATAACGTATAACGTATAACGTATAACGTACAACGTATAACGTATAACGTATAACGTATAACGTATAACGTATAACGTATAACGTATAACGTATAAAGTATAACGTATAACGTATAACGTATAACGTATAACGTATAACGTATAACGTAGAACGTATAACGTATAACGTATAACGTATAACGTATAACGTAATACGTATAACGTATAACGTATAACGTATAACGTATAACGTATAACGTATAACGTATAACGTATAACGTAATACGTATAACGTATAACGTATAACGTATAACGTATAATGTATAACGTATAACGTATAACCTATAACAAATAACGTATAAAGTATAACGTATAACGTATAACGGATAACGTATAACGTATACTGTGTAACGTATAACGTATAACGTATAACGTATAACGTATAACGTATAACGTATAACGTATATCATATAATCTATAACGCATATCCTAGAACTTATGCCGTATAACATATAACGTATAACGTATAACGTATAACGTATAACGTATAACGTATAACGTATAACGTATAACGTATAACGTATAACGTATAACGTATAACGTATAACGTATAACGTATAACGTATAACGTATAACGTATAACGTATAACGTATAACGTATAACGTATAACGTATAACGTATAACGTATAACGTATAACGTAGAACGTATAATGTATAACGTATAACGTATAACGTATAACCTATAACGTATAACGTATAACCTATAACGTAATACATATAACGTATAACGTATAACGTATAACGTATAACGCATAACGTATAACGTATAACGTATAACGTATAACGTATACCGTATAACGTATAACGTGTAACGTATAACGTATAACGTATAACGTATAACGTAAAACGTATAACGTATAACGTATAACGTATAACGTATAACGTATAACGTATAACGTATAACGTATAACGTATAACGTATAACGTAATACGTATAACGGATAACGTATAACGTATAACGTATAACGTATAACGTATAACGTACAACGTATAACGTATAACGTATAACGTATAACGTATAACGTATACCGTATAACGTATAACGTATAACGTATAACGTATAACGTATAACGTATAACGTATAACGTATAACGTATAACGTAATACGTATAACGTATAACGTATAACGTATAACGTATAACGTATAACGTATAACGTAAAACGTATAGCGTATTACGTATAACCTATAACATATAACGTATAACGTATAACGTATAACGTATAACGTATAACGTATAACGTATAACGTATAACCTATATCTAATAACGTATAACGTATAACGTAATACGTATAACGTATAACGTGTAACGTATAACGTATAACGTATAACGTATAACGTATAACGTAATACGTATAACGTATAACGTATAACGTATAACGTATAACGTATAACGTATAACGTATAACGTATAACGTATAACGTATAACGTAAAACGTATAACGTATAACGTATAACGTATAACGTATAACGTATAACGTATAACGTATAACGTATAACGTATAACGTATAACGTATAACGTAATACGTATAACGGATAACGTATAACGTATAACGTATAACGTATAACGTATAACGTACAACGTATAACGTATAACGTATAACGTATAACGTATAACGTAATACGTATAACGTATAACGTATAACGTATAACGTATAACGTATAACGTACAACGTATAACGTATAACGTATAACGTATAACGTATAACGTATAACGTATAACGTATAACGTATAACGTATAAAGTATAACGTATAACGTATAACGTATAACGTATAACGTATAACGTATAACGTAGAACGTATAACGTATAACGTATAACGTATAACGTATAACGTAATACGTATAACGTATAACGTATAACGTATAACGTATAACGTATAACGTATAACGTATAACGTAATACGTATAACGTATAACGTATAATGTATAACGTATAACGTATAACCTATAACAAATAACGTATAACGTATAACGTATAACGTATAACGTATAACGTATAACGTATAACGTATAACGTATAACGTATAACGTATAACGTATTACGTATAACGTATAACGTAATACGTATAACGTATAACGTATAACGTATAAAGTATAACGTATAACGTATAACGGATAACGTATAACGTATACTGTGTAACGTATAACGTATAACGTATAACGTATAACGTATAACGTACAACGTATAACGTATAACGTATAACGTATAACGTATAACGTATAACGTAATACGTATAACGTATAACGTATAACGTATAACGTATAACGTATAACGTAATACGTATAACGGATAACGTATAACGTATAACGTATAACGTATAACGTATAACGTACAACGTATAACGTATAACGTATAACGTATAACGTATAACGTAATACGTATAACGTATAACGTATAACGTATAACGTATAACGTATAACGTACAACGTATAACGTATAACGTATAACGTATAACGTATAACGTATAACGTATAACGTATAACGTATAACGTATAAAGTATAACGTATAACGTATAACGTGTAACGTATAACGTATAACGTATAACGTAGAACGTATAACGTATAACGTATAACGTATAACGTATAACGTAATACGTATAACGTATAACGTATAACGTATAACGTATAACGTATAACGTATAACGTATAACGTAATACGTATAACGTATAACGTATAACGTATAACGTATAATGTATAACGTATAACGTATAACCTATAACAAATAACGTATAACGTATAACGTATAACGTATAACGTATAACGTATAACGTATAACGTATAAAGTATAACGTATAACGTATAACGTATAACGTATAACGTAATACGTATAACGTATAACGTATAACGTATAACGTATAACGTATAAAGTATAACGTATAACGTATAACGGATAACGTATAACGTATACTGTGTAACGTATAACGTATAACGTATAACGTATAACGTATAACGTATAACGTATAACGTATAACGTATAACGTATAACGTATAACATATAATCTATAACGCATATCCTAGAACTTATGCCGTATAACATATAACGTATAACGTATAACGTATAACGTATAACGTATAACGTATAACGTATAACGTATAACGTATAACGTATAACGTATAACGTATAACGTATAACGTATAACGTATAACGTAGAACGTATAATGTATAACGTATAACGTATAACGTATAACCTATAACGTATAACGTATAACCTATAACGTAATACATATAACGTATAACGTATAACGTATAACGTATAACGCATAACGTATAACGTATAACGTATAACGTATAACGTATACCGTATAACGTATAACGTGTAACGTATAACGTATAACGTATAGCGTATAACGTATATCGTATAACGTATAACGTTTAACGTATAACGTATAAAATATAATGTATAACGCATATCCTAGAACTTATGCTGAATAACGTATAACGTATAACGTATAACGTATAAGGTATAACGTATAACGTATAACGTATAACGTATAACGTATAACGTATAACGTATAACCTATAACGTATAACGTATAACGCTTATCCTATGACGTATACCGTATAACGTATAACATATAACGTATAACGCATAACGTATAACGTATAACGTATAACGTATAACGTATAAGGTATATCGTATAACGTATAACGTATAACGTATAACGTATAACGTATAACGTATAACGTATAACGTATAACGTATAACCTATAACGTATAACGTATAACGCTTATCCTATGACGTATACCGTATAACGTATAACGTATAACGTATAACGTATAACGTGTAACGTATAACGTATAACGAATAACGTATAACGTATACCGTATAACGTATAACGTATAACGTATAACGTATAACGTATAACGTAAAACGTATAACGTATAACGTATAACGTATAACGTATAACGTATAACGTATAACGTATAACGTATAACGTATAACGTATAACCTATAACGTATAACGTATAACCTATAACGTAATACGTATAACGTATAACGTATAACGTATAACGTATAACGTATAACGTATAACGTATAACGTACAACGTATAACGTATAACGTATAACGTATAACGTATAACGTATAACGTATAACGTATAACGTATAAAGTATAACGTATAACGTCAAACGTATAACGTATAACGTATAACGTATAACGTAGAACGTATAACGTATAACGTATAACGTATAACGTATAACGTAATACGTATAACGTATAACGTATAACGTATAACGTATAACGTATAACGTATAACGTATAACGTATAACGTATAACGTATAACGTAATACGTATAACGTATAACGTATAACGTATAACGTATAATGTATAACGTATAACGTATAACCTATAACAAATAACGTATAACGTATAACGTATAACGTATAACGTATAACGTATAACGTATAACGTATAACGTATAACGTATAACGTATAACGTAGAACGTAGAACGTATAACGTATAACGTATAACGTATAACGGATAACGTGTAACGTATATCGTATATCGTATACCGTATAACGTACAACGAGTAACGCATAACGTATAACGTATAAGGTATAACGTATAACTTATAACGTATAACGTATAACGTATAACGTAATACGTATAACGTATAACGTATAACGTATAACGTATAACGTATAACGTATAACGTATAACGTATAACGTATAAAGTATAACGTATAACGTATAACGTATAACGTATAACGTATAACGTATAACGTAGAACGTATAACGTATAACGTATAACGTATAACGGATAACGTGTAACGTATTTCGTATATCGTATACCGTATAACGTACAACGAGTAACGCATAACGTATAACGTATAAGGTATAACGTATAACGTATAACGTATAACGTATAACGTATAACGTATAACGTATAACGTATAACGTAATACGTATAACGTATAACGTATAACGTATAACGTATAACGTATAACGTATAACGTATAACGTATAACGTATAACGTATAACGTATAACGTATAACGTATAACGTATAACGTATAACGTATAACGTATAACGTATAACGTATAACGTATAACGTAGAACGTATAACGTATAACGTATAACGTATAACGTATAACGTATAACGTATAACGTATAACGTATAACGTATAACGTATAACGTATAACGTATAACGTATAACGTATAACGTATAACGTATAACGTATAACGTATAACGTATAACGTATAACGTATAACGTATAACGTATAACGTATAACGTATAAAATATAATGTATAACGCATATCCTAGAACTTATGCTGAATAACGTATAACGTATAACGTATAACGTATAAGGTATAACGTATAACGTATAACGTATAACGTATAACGTATAACGTATAACGTATAACGTATAACGTAATACGTATAACGTATAACGTATAACGTATAACGTATAACGTATAACGTATAACGTATAACGTATAACGTAACACGTATAACGTATAACGTATAACGTATAACGTATAATGTATAACGTATAACGTATAACCTATAACTAAAAACGTATAACGTATAACGTAATACGTATAACGTATAACGTATAACGTATAACGTATAACGTATAACGTATAACGTATAACGTATAACGTATAACGTATAACGTATAACGTAATACGTATAACGTATAACGTATAACGTATAACGTATAACGTATAACGTATAACGTATAACGTATAACGTATAACGTATAACGTATAACGTATAACGTATAACGTATAACGTATAACGTATAACGTAATACGTATAACGTATAACGTATAACGTATAACGTATAACGTATAACGTATAACGTAAAACGTATAGCGTATTACGTATAACCTATAACATATAACGTATAACGTATAACGTATAACGTATAACGTATAACGTATAACGTGTAACGTATAACGTATAACGTATAACGTATAACGTATAACGTAATACGTATAACGTATAACGTATAACGTATAACGTGTAATGTATAACGTATAACGTATAACCTATAACTAATAACGTATAACGTATAACGTAATACGTATAACGTATAACGTGTAACGTATAACGTATAACGTATAACGTATAACGTATAACGTAATACGTATAACGTATAACGTATAACGTATAACGTATAACGTATAACGTATAACGTATAACGTATAACGTATAACGTATAACGTATAACGTATAACGTATAACGTATAACGTATAACGTATAACGTATAACGTATAACGTATAACGTATAACGTATAACGTATAACGTATAACGTAATACGTATAACGGATAACGTATAACGTATAACGTATAACGTATAACGTATAACGTATAACGTAATACGTATAACGTATAACGTATAACGTATAACGTATAACGTATAACGTACAACGTATAACGTATAACGTATAACGTATAACGTATAACGTATAACGTATAACGTATAACGTATAAAGTATAACGTATAACGTATAACGTATTACGTATAACGTATAACGTATAACGTAGAACGTATAACGTATAACGTATAACGTATAACGTATAACGTAATACGTATAACGTATAACGTATAACGTATAACGTATAGCGTATAACGTATAACGTATAACGTATAACGTAATACGTATAACGTATAACGTATAACGTATAAAGTATAACGTATAACGTATAACGGATAACGTATAACGTATACTGTGTAACGTATAACGTATAACGTATAACGTATAACGTATAACGTATAACGTATAACATATAATCTATAACGCATATCCTAGAACTTATGCCGTATAACATATAACGTATAACGTATAACGTATAACGTATAACGTATAACGTATAACGTATAACGTATAACGTATAACGTATAACGTATAACGTATAACGTATAACGTATAACGTATAACGTATAACGTATAACGTATAACGTATAACGTATAACGTATAACGTATAACGTATAACGTATAACGTAGAACGTATAATGTATAACGTATAACGTATAACGTATGACCTATAACGTAATACATATAACGTATAACGTATAACGTATAACGTATAACGCATAACGTATAACGTATAACGTATAACGTATAACGTATACCGTATAACGTATAACGTATAACGTGTAACGTATAACGTATAACGTATAGCGTATAACGTATATCGTATAACGTATAACGTTTAACGTATAACGTATAAAATATAATGTATAACGCATATCCTAGAACTTATGCTGAATAACGTATAACGTATAACGTATAACGTATAAGGTATAACGTATAACGTATAACGTATAACGTATAACGTATAACGTATAACGTATAACGTATAACCTATAACGTATAACGTATAACGCTTATCCTATGACGTATACCGTATAACGAATAACGTATAACGTATAACGCATAACGTATAACGTATAACGTATAACGTATAACGTATAAGGTATAACGTATAACGTATAACGTATAACGTATAACGTATAACGTATAACGTATAACGCATAACGTATAACCTATAACGTATAACGTATAACGCTTATCCTATGACGTATACCGTATAACGTATAACGTATAACGTATAACGTATAACGTATAACGTATAACGTATAACGTATAACGTATAACGTATAACGTATAACGTATAACGTATAACGTATAACGTATAACGTATAACGTATAACGTATAACGTATAACGTATAACGTATAACGTATAACGTATAACGTATAACGTATAACGTATAGCGTATAACGTATAACGTATAACGTATAAGGTATAACGTATAACGTAAAGCGTATACCGTATAACGTATAACGTATAACGTATAACGTATAACGTATAACGTATAACGCTTATCCTATGACGTATACGGTATAACGTATGATGTATAACGAATAACGTATAACGTATAACGTATAACGTACAACGTATAACGTATAACGTATAACGTATAACGTAAAACGTATAACGTATAACGTATAACGTATAACGTATAACGTATAACGTATAACGTATAACGTATAACGTATAACGTATAACCTATAACGTATAACGTATAACCTATAACGTAATACGTATAACGTATAACGTATAACGTATAACGTATAACGCATAACGTATAACGTATAACGTATAACGTATAATTTATAACGTATACCGTATAACGTATAACGTGTAACGTATAACGTATAACGTATAGCGTATAACGTATATCGTATAACGTATAACGTTTAACGTATAACGTATAACATATAATGTATAACGCATATCCTAGAACTTATGCTGAATAACGTATAATGTATAACGTATAACGTGTAACGTATAACGTAGAACGTAGAACGTATAACGTAGAACGTATAACGTATAACGTATAACGTATAACGGATAACGTGTAACGTATATCGTATATCGTATACCGTATAACGTACAACGAGTAACGCATAACGTATAACGTATAAGGTATAACGTATAACGTATAACGTATAACGTATAACGTATTATGTAATACGTATAACGTATAACGTATAACGTATAACGTATTATGTAATACGTATAACGTATAACGTATAACGTATAACGTATAACGTATAACGTATAACGTATAACGTATAAAGTATAACGTATAACGTATAACGTATAACGTATAACGTATAACGTATAACGTAGAACGTATAACGTATAACGTATAACGTAAAGCGTATACCGTATAACGTATAACGTATAACGTATAACGTATAACGTATAACGTATAACGCTTATCCTATGACGTATACGGTATAACGTATGATGTATAACGAATAACGTATAACGTATAACGTATAACGTATAACGTATAACGTATAACGTATAACGTATAACGTATAACGTATAACGTATAACGTAATACGTATAACGTATAACGTATAACGTATAACGTATAACGTATAACGTACAACGTATAACGTATAACGTATAACGTATAACGTATAACGTATAACGTATAACGTATAACGTATAACGTATAAAGTATAACGTATAACGTATAACGTATAACGTATAACGTATAACGTATAACGTAGAACGTATAACGTATAACGTATAACGTATAACGTATAACGTAATACGTATAACGTATAACGTATAACGTATAACGTATAACGTATAACGTATAACGTATAACGTAATACGTATAACGTATAACGTATAACGTATAACGTATAATGTATAACGTACAACGTATAACGTATAACCTATAACAAATAACGTATAACGTATAACGTATAACGTATAACGTATAACGTATAACGTATAACGTATAACGTAATACGTATAACGTATAACGTATAACCTATAACGTATAATGTATAACGTATAACGTATAACCTATAACAAATAACGTATAACGTATAACGTATAACGTATAACGTATAACGTATAACGTATAACGTATAACGTATAACGTATAACCTATAACGTATAACGTATAACGTAATACGTATAACGTATAACGTATAACGTATAACGTATAACGTATAACGTATAACGTATAACGTATAACGTATAAAGTATAACGTATAACGTATAACGTATAACGTATAACGTATAACGTATAACGTAGAACGTATAACGTATAACGTATAACGTATAACGGATAACGTGTAACGTATTTCGTATATCGTATACCGTATAACGTACAACGAGTAACGCATAACGTATAACGTATAAGGTATAACGTATAACGTATAACGTATAACGTATAACGTATAACGTATAACGTATAACGTAATACGTATAACGTATAACGTATAACGTATAACGTATAACGTATAACGTATAACGTATAACGTATAACGTATAACGTATAACGTATAACGTATAACGTATAACGTATAACGTATAACGTATAACGTATAACGTATAACGTAGAATGTATAACGTATAACGTATAACGTATAACGTATAACGTATAACGTATAACGTAATACGTATAACGTATAACGTATAACGTATAACGTACAACGGATAACGTATAACGTATAACGTATAACGTATAACGTATAACGTATAACGTGTAACGTATAACGTGTAACGTATAACGTATAACGTATAACGTATAACGTATAACGTATAACGTATAACGTAATACGTATAACGTATAACGTATAACGTATAACGTAATACGTATAACGTATAACGTATAACGTATAAAGTATAACGTATAACGTATAACGGATAACGTATAACGTATACTGTGTAACGTATAACGTATAACGTATAGCGTATAACGTATATCGTATAACGTATAACGTTTAACGTATAACGTATAACATATAATGTATAACGCATATCCTAGAACTTATGCTGAATAACGCATAATGTATAACGTATAACGTATAACGTAGAACGTAGAACGTATAACGTAGAACGTATAACGTATAACGTATAACGTATAACGTATAACGGATAACGTGTAACGTATATCGTATATCGTATACCGTATAACGTACAACGAGTAACGCATAACGTATAACGTATAAGGTATAACGTATAACGTATAACGTATAACGTATAACGTATAACGTAATACGTATAACGTATAACGTATAACGTATAACGTATAACGTATAACGTATAACGTATAACGTATAACGTATAACGTATAAAGTATAACGTATAACGTATAACGTATAACGTATAACGTATAACGTATAACGTAGAACGTATAACGTATAACGTATAACGTAAAGCGTATACCGTATAACGTATAACGTATAACGTATAACGTATAACGTATAACGTATAACGTATAACGCTTGTCCTATGACGTATACGGTATAACGTATGATGTATAACGAATAACGTATAACGTATAACGTATAACGTATAACGTATAACGTATAACGTATAACGTATAACGTAAAACGTATAACGTATAACGTATAACGTATAACGTATAACGTATAACGTATAACGTATAACGTATAACGTATAACCTATAACGTATAACGTATAACCTATAACGTAATACGTATAACGTATAACGTATAACGTATAACGTATAACGTATAACGCATAACGTATAACGTATAACGTATAACGTATAACCTATAACGTATACCGTATAACGTATAACGTGTAACGTATAACGTATAACGTATAGCGTATAACGTATATCGTATAACGTATAACGTTTAACGTATAACGTATAACATATAATGTATAACGCATATCCTAGAACTTATGCTGAATAACGCATAATGTATAACGTATAACGTATAACGTATAACGTATAACGTAGAACGTAGAACGTATAACGTAGAACGTATAACGTATAACGTATAACGTATAACGTAATACGTATAACGTATGACGTATAACGTATAACGTATAACGTATAACGTATAACGTATAACGTATAACGTATAAAGTATAACGTATAACGTATAACGTATAACGTATAACGTATAACGTATAACGTAGAACGTATAACCTATAACGTATAACGTATAACCTATAACGTAATACGTATAACGTATAACGTATAACGTATAACGTATAACGTATAACGTATAACGTATAACGTATAACGTATAACGTATAACGTATAACGTATAACGTATAACGTATAACGTAATACGTATAACGTATAACGTATAACGTATAACGTATAACGTATAACGTATAACGTATAACGTATAACGTAACACGTATAACGTATAACGTATAACGTATAACGTATAATGTATAACGTATAACGTATAACCTATAACTAAAAACGTATAACGTATAACGTAATACGTATAACGTATAACGTATAACGTATAACGTATAACGTATAACGTATAACGTACAACGTATAACGTATAACGTATAACGTATAACGTATAACGTAATACGTATAACGTATAACGTATAACGTATAACGTATAACGTATAACGTACAACGTATAACGTATAACGTATAACGTATAACGTATAACGTATAACGTATAACGTATAACGTATAAAGTATAACGTATAACGTATAACGTATAACGTATAACGTATAACGTATAACGTAGAACGTATAACGTATAACGTATAACGTATAACGTATAACGTAATACGTATAACGTATAACGTATAACGTATAACGTATAACGTATAACGTATAACGTATAACGTAATACGTATAACGTATAACGTATAACGTATAACGTATAATGTATAACGTATAACGTATAACCTATAACAAATAACGTATAACGTATAACGTATAACGTATAACGTATAACGTATAACGTATAGCGTATAACGTATAACGTATAACGTATAACGTATAACGTATAACGTAATACGTATAACGTATAACGTATAACGTATAAAGTATAACGTATAACGTATAACGGATAACGTATAACGTATACTGTGTAACGTATAACGTATAACGTATAACGTATAACGTATAACGTATAACGTATAACGTATAACATATAATCTATAACGCATATCCTAGAACTTATGCCGTATAACATATAACGTATAACGTATAACGTATAACGTATAACGTATAACGTATAACGTATAACGTATAACGTATAACGTATAACGTATAACGTATAACGTATAACGTATAACGTATAACGTATAACGTATAACGTATAACGTATAACGTATAACGTATAACGTATAACGTATAACGTATAACGTAGAACGTATAATGTATAACGTATAACGTATAACGTATAACCTATAACGTAATACATATAACGTATAACGTATAACGTATAACGTATAACGCATAACGTATAACGTATAACGTATAACGTATAACGTATACCGTATAACGTATAACGTGTAACGTATAACGTATAACGTATAGCGTATAACGTATATCGTATAACGTATAACGTTTAACGTATAACGTATAAAATATAATGTATAACGCATATCCTAGAACTTATGCTGAATAACGTATAACGTATAACGTATAACGTATAAGGTATAACGTATAACGTATAACGTATAACGTATAACGTATAACGTATAACGTATAACGTATAACCTATAACGTATAACGTATAACGCTTATCCTATGACGTATACCGTATAACGTATAACGTATAACGTATAACGCATAACGTATAACGTATAACGTATAACGTATAACGTATAAGGTATAACGTATAACGTATAACGTATAACGTATAACGTATAACGTATAACGTATAACGTATAACGTATAACCTATAACGTATAACGTATAACGCTTATCCTATGACGTATACCGTATAACGTATAACGTATAACGTATAACGTATAACGTATAACGTATAACGTATAACGTATAACGTATAACGTATAACGTATAACGTATAACGTATAACGTATAACGTATAACGTATAACGTATAACGTATAACGTATAACGTATAACGTATAACGTATAACGTATAACGTATAGCGTATAACGTATAACGTATAACGTATAAGGTATAACGTATAACGTAAAGCGTATACCGTATAACGTATAACGTATAACGTATAACGTATAACGTATAACGTATAACGCTTATCCTATGACGTATACGGTATAACGTATGATGTATAACGAATAACGTATAACGTATAACGTATAACGTACAACGTATAACGTATAACGTATAACGTATAACGTAAAACGTATAACGTATAACGTATAACGTATAACGTATAACGTATAACGTATAACGTATAACGTATAACGTATAACGTATAACCTATAACGTATAACGTATAACCTATAACGTAATACGTATAACGTATAACGTATAACGTATAACGTATAACGTATAACGTATAACGTATAATTTATAACATATACCGTATAACGTATAACGTGTAACGTATAACGTATAACGTATAGCGTATAACGTATATCGTATAACGTATAACGTTTAACGTATAACGTATAACATATAATGTATAACGCATATCCTAGAACTTATGCTGAATAACGTATAATGTATAACGTATAACGTGTAACGTATAACGTAGAACGTAGAACGTATAACGTAGAACGTATAACGTATAACGTATAACGTATAACGGATAACGTGTAACGTATATCGTATATCGTATACCGTATAACGTACAACGAGTAACGCATAACGTATAACGTATAAGGTATAACGTATAACGTATAACGTATAACGTATAACGTATTATGTAATACGTATAACGTATAACGTATAACGTATAACGTATTATGTAATACGTATAACGTATAACGTATAACGTATAACGTATTATGTAATACGTATAACGTATAACGTATAACGTATAACGTATAACGTATAACGTATAACGTATAACGTATAAAGTATAACGTATAACGTATAACGTATAACGTATAACGTATAACGTATAACGTAGAACGTATAACGTATAACGTATAACGTAAAGCGTATACCGTATAACGTATAACGTATAACGTATAACGTATAACGTATAACGTATAACGCTTATCCTATGACGTATACGGTATAACGTATGATGTATAACGAATAACGTATAACGTATAACGTATAACGTATAACGTATAACGTATAACGTATAACGTATAACGTAAAACGTATAACGTATAACGTATAACGTATAACGTATAACGTATAACGTATAACGTATAACGTATAACGTATAACCTATAACGTATAACGTATAACTTATAACGTAATACGTATAACGTATAACGTATAACGTATAACGTATAACGTATAACGTATAACGTATAACGTACAACGTATAACGTATAACGTATAACGTATAACGTATAACGTATAACGTATAACGTATAACGTATAAAGTATAACGTATAACGTATAACGTATAACGTATAACGTATAACGTATAACGTAGAACGTATAACGTATAACGTATAACGTATAACGTATAGCGTAATACGTATAACGTATAACGTATAACGTATAACGTATAACGTATAACGTATAACGTATAACGTATAACGTATAACGTAATACGTATAACGTATAACGTATAACCTATAGCGTATAATGTATAACGTATAACGTATAACCTATAACAAATAACGTATAACGTATAACGTATAACGTATAACGTATAACGTATAACGTATAACGTATAACGTATAACGTATAACCTATAACGTATAACGTAGAACGTATAACGTATAACGTATAACGTATAACGGATAACGTGTAACGTATATCGTATATCGTATACCGTATAACGTACAACGAGTAACGCATAACGTATAACGTATAAGGTATAACGTATAACTTATAACGTATAACGTATAACGTATAACGTAATACGTATAACGTATAACGTATAACGTATAACGTATAACGTATAACGTATAACGTATAACGTATAACGTATAAAGTATAACGTATAACGTATAACGTATAACGTATAACGTATAACGTATAACGTAGAACGTATAACGTATAACGTATAACGTATAACGGATAACGTGTAACGTATTTCGTATATCGTATACCGTATAACGTACAACGAGTAACGCATAACGTATAACGTATAAGGTATAACGTATAACGTATAACGTATAACGTATAACGTATAACGTATAACGTATAACGTATAACGTAATACGTATAACGTATAACGTATAACGTATAACGTATAACGTATAACGTATAACGTATAACGTATAACGTATAACGTATAACGTATAACGTATAACGTATAACGTATAACGTATAAAGTATAACGTATAACGTATAACGTATAACGTATAACGTATAACGTATAACGTATAACGTATAACGTATAACGTATAACGTATAACGTATAACGTATAACGTAGAATGTATAACGTATAACGTATAACGTATAACGTATAAGGTATAACGTATAACGTAATACGTATAACGTATAACGTATAACGTATAACGTACAACGGATAACGTATAACGTATAACGTATAACGTATAACGTATAACGTATAACGTGTAACGTATAACGTGTAACGTATAACGTATAACGTATAACGTATAACGTATAACGTATAACGTATAACGTAATACGTATAACGTATAACGTATAACGTATAACGTAATACGTATAACGTATAACGTATAACGTATAAAGTATAACGTATAACGTATAACGGATAACGTATAACGTATACTGTGTAACGTATAACGTATAACGTAATACGTATAACGTATAACGTATAACGTATAACGTATAACGTATTATGTAATACGTATAACGTATAACGTATAACGTATAACGTATAACGTATAACGTATAACGTATAACGTATAAAGTATAACGTATAACGTATAACGTATAACGTATAACGTATAACGTATAACGTAGAACGTATAACGTATAACGTATAACGTAAAGCGTATACCGTATAACGTATAACGTATAACGTATAACGTATAACGTATAACGTATAACGCTTATCCTATGACGTATACGGTATAACGTATGATGTATAACGAATAACGTATAACGTATAACGTATAACGTATAACGTATAACGTATAACGTATAACGTATAACGTAAAACGTATAACGTATAACGTATAACGTATAACGTATAACGTATAACGTATAACGTATAACGTATAACGTATAACCTATAACGTATAACGTATAACTTATAACGTAATACGTATAACGTATAACGTATAACGTATAACGTATAACGTATAACGTATAACGTATAACGTACAACGTATAACGTATAACGTATAACGTATAACGTATAACGTATAACGTATAACGTATAACGTATAAAGTATAACGTATAACGTATAACGTATAACGTATAACGTATAACGTATAACGTAGAACGTATAACGTATAACGTATAACGTATAACGTATAGCGTAATACGTATAACGTATAACGTATAACGTATAACGTATAACGTATAACGTATAACGTATAACGTATAACGTATAACGTAATACGTATAACGTATAACGTATAACCTATAGCGTATAATGTATAACGTATAACGTATAACCTATAACAAATAACGTATAACGTATAACGTATAACGTATAACGTATAACGTATAACGTATAACGTATAACGTATAACGTATAACCTATAACGTATAACGTAGAACGTATAACGTATAACGTATAACGTATAACGGATAACGTGTAACGTATATCGTATATCGTATACCGTATAACGTACAACGAGTAACGCATAACGTATAACGTATAAGGTATAACGTATAACTTATAACGTATAACGTATAACGTATAACGTAATACGTATAACGTATAACGTATAACGTATAACGTATAACGTATAACGTATAACGTATAACGTATAACGTATAAAGTATAACGTATAACGTATAACGTATAACGTATAACGTATAACGTATAACGTAGAACGTATAACGTATAACGTATAACGTATAACGGATAACGTGTAACGTATTTCGTATATCGTATACCGTATAACGTACAACGAGTAACGCATAACGTATAACGTATAAGGTATAACGTATAACGTATAACGTATAACGTATAACGTATAACGTATAACGTATAACGTATAACGTAATACGTATAACGTATAACGTATAACGTATAACGTATAACGTATAACGTATAACGTATAACGTATAACGTATAACGTATAACGTATAACGTATAACGTATAACGTATAACGTATAACGTATAACGTATAACGTAGAATGTATAACGTATAACGTATAACGTATAACGTATAACGTATAACGTATAACGTAATACGTATAACGTATAACGTATAACGTATAACGTACAACGGATAACGTATAACGTATAACGTATAACGTATAACGTATAACGTATAACGTGTAACGTATAACGTGTAACGTATAACGTATAACGTATAACGTATAACGTATAACGTATAACGTATAACGTAATACGTATAACGTATAACGTATAACGTATAACGTAATACGTATAACGTATAACGTATAACGTATAAAGTATAACGTATAACGTATAACGGATAACGTATAACGTATACTGTGTAACGTATAACGTATAACGTAATACGTATAACGTATAACGTATAACGTATAACGTAATACGTATAACGTATAACGTATAACGTATAAAGTATAACGTATAACGTATAACGGATAACGTATAACGTATACTGTGTAACGTATAACGTATAACGTATAGCGTATAACGTATATCGTATAACGTATAACGTTTAACGTATAACGTATAACATATAATGTATAACGCATATCCTAGAACTTATGCTGAATAACGTATAATGTATAACGTATAACGTGTAACGTATAACGTAGAACGTAGAACGTATAACGTAGAACGTATAACGTATAACGTATAACGTATAACGGATAACGTGTAACGTATATCGTATATCGTATACCGTATAACGTATAACGTATAACGTAATACGTATAACGTATAACGTATAACGTATAACGTATAACGTATAACGTATAACGTATAACGTATAACGTATAACGTATAACGTATAACGTATAACGTATAACGTATAACGTATAACGTATAACGTAATACGTATAACGTATAACGTATAACGTATAACGTATAACGTATAACGTATAACGTAAAACGTATAGCGTATTACGTATAACCTATAACATATAACGTATAACGTATAACGTATAACGTATAACGTATAACGTATAACGTAATACGTATAACGTATAACGTATAACGTATAACGTATAACGTATAACGTACAACGTATAACGTATAACGTATAACGTATAACGTATAACGTATAACGTATAACGTATAACGTATAAAGTATAACGTATAACGTATAACGTATTACGTATAACGTATAACGTATAACGTAGAACGTATAACGTATAACGTATAACGTATAAACGATAACGTAATACGTATAACGTATAACGTATAACGTATAACGTATAGCGTATAACGTATAACGTATAACGTATAACGTAATACGTATAACGTATAACGTATAACGTATAAAGTATAACGTATAACGTATAACGGATAACGTATAACGTATACTGTGTAACGTATAACGTATAACGTATAACGTATAACGTATAACGTATAACGTATAACATATAATCTATAACGCATATCCTAGAACTTATGCCGTATAACATATAACGTATAACGTATAACGTATAACGTATAACGTATAACGTATAACGTATAACGTATAACGTATAACGTATAACGTATAACGTATAACGTATAACGTATAACGTATAACGTATAACGTATAACGTATAACGTATAACGTATAACGTATAACGTATAACGTATAACGTATAACGTAGAACGTATAATGTATAACGTATAACGTATAACGTATAACCTATAACGTAATACATATAACGTATAACGTATAACGTATAACGTATAACGCATAACGTATAACGTATAACGTATAACGTATAACGTATACCGTATAACGTATAACGTATAACGTGTAACGTATAACGTATAACGTATAGCGTATAACGTATATCGTATAACGTATAACGTTTAACGTATAACGTATAAAATATAATGTATAACGCATATCCTAGAACTTATGCTGAATAACGTATAACGTATAACGTATAACGTATAAGGTATAACGTATAACGTATAACGTATAACGTATAACGTATAACGTATAACGTATAACGTATAACGTATAACCTATAACGTATAACGTATAACGCTTATCCTATGACGTATACCGTATAACGAATAACGTATAACGTATAACGCATAACGTATAACGTATAACGTATAACGTATAACGTATAAGGTATAACGTATAACGTATAACGTATAACGTATAACGTATAACGTATAACGTATAACGCATAACGTATAACCTATAACGTATAACGTATAACGCTTATCCTATGACGTATACCGTATAACGTATAACGTATAACGTATAACGTATAACGTATAACGTATAACGTATAACGTATAACGTATAACGTATAACGTATAACGTATAACGTATAACGTATAACGTATAACGTATAACGTATAACGTATAACGTATAACGTATAACGTATAACGTATAACGTATAACGTATAACGTATAACGTATAACGTATAACGTATAGCGTATAACGTATAACGTATAACGTATAAGGTATAACGTATAACGTAAAGCGTATACCGTATAACGTATAACGTATAACGTATAACGTATAACGTATAACGTATAACGCTTATCCTATGACGTATACGGTATAACGTATGATGTATAACGAATAACGTATAACGTATAACGTATAACGTACAACGTATAACGTATAACGTATAACGTATAACGTAAAACGTATAACGTATAACGTATAACGTATAACGTATAACGTATAACGTATAACGTATAACGTATAACGTATAACGTATAACCTATAACGTATAACGTATAACCTATAACGTAATACGTATAACGTATAACGTATAACGTATAACGTATAACGCATAACGTATAACGTATAACGTATAACGTATAATTTATAACGTATACCGTATAACGTATAACGTGTAACGTATAACGTATAACGTATAGCGTATAACGTATATCGTATAACGTATAACGTTTAACGTATAACGTATAACATATAATGTATAACGCATATCCTAGAACTTATGCTGAATAACGTATAATGTATAACGTATAACGTGTAACGTATAACGTAGAACGTAGAACGTATAACGTAGAACGTATAACGTATAACGTATAACGTATAACGGATAACGTGTAACGTATATCGTATATCGTATACCGTATAACGTACAACGAGTAACGCATAACGTATAACGTATAAGGTATAACGTATAACGTATAACGTATAACGTATAACGTATTATGTAATACGTATAACGTATAACGTATAACGTATAACGTATTATGTAATACGTATAACGTATAACGTATAACGTATAACGTATAACGTATAACGTATAACGTATAACGTATAAAGTATAACGTATAACGTATAACGTATAACGTATAACGTATAACGTATAACGTAGAACGTATAACGTATAACGTATAACGTAAAGCGTATACCGTATAACGTATAACGTATAACGTATAACGTATAACGTATAACGTATAACGCTTATCCTATGACGTATACGGTATAACGTATGATGTATAACGAATAACGTATAACGTATAACGTATAACGTATAACGTATAACGTATAACGTATAACGTATAACGTATAACGTATAACGTATAACGTAATACGTATAACGTATAACGTATAACGTATAACGTATAACGTATAACGTACAACGTATAACGTATAACGTATAACGTATAACGTATAACGTATAACGTATAACGTATAACGTATAAAGTATAACGTATAACGTATAACGTATAACGTATAACGTATAACGTATAACGTAGAACGTATAACGTATAACGTATAACGTATAACGTATAACGTAATACGTATAACGTATAACGTATAACGTATAACGTATAACGTATAACGTATAACATATAACGTAATACGTATAACGTATAACGTATAACGTATAACGTATAATGTATAACGTACAACGTATAACGTATAACCTATAACAAATAACGTATAACGTATAACGTATAACGTATAACGTATAACGTATAACGTATAACGTATAACGTAATACGTATAACGTATAACGTATAACCTATAACGTATAATGTATAACGTATAACGTATAACCTATAACAAATAACGTATAACGTATAACGTATAACGTATAACGTATAACGTATAACGTATAACGTATAACGTATAACGTATAACCTATAACGTATAACGTATAACGTAATACGTATAACGTATAACGTATAACGTATAACGTATAACGTATAACGTATAACGTATAACGTATAACGTATAAAGTATAACGTATAACGTATAACGTATAACGTATAACGTATAACGTATAACGTAGAACGTATAACGTATAACGTATAACGTATAACGGATAACGTGTAACGTATTTCGTATATCGTATACCGTATAACGTACAACGAGTAACGCATAACGTATAACGTATAAGGTATAACGTATAACGTATAACGTATAACGTATAACGTATAACGTATAACGTATAACGTAATACGTATAACGTATAACGTATAACGTATAACGTATAACGTATAACGTATAACGTATAACGTATAACGTATAACGTATAACGTATAACGTATAACGTATAACGTATAACGTATAACGTATAACGTACAACGTAGAATGTATAACGTATAACGTATAACGTATAACGTATAACGTATAACGTATAACGTAATACGTATAACGTATAACGTATAACGTATAACGTACAACGGATAACGTATAACGTATAACGTATAACGTATAACGTATAACGTATAACGTGTAACGTATAACGTGTAACGTATAACGTATAACGTATAACGTATAACGTATAACGTATAACGTATAACGTAATACGTATAACGTATAACGTATAACGTATAACGTAATACGTATAACGTATAACGTATAACGTATAAAGTATAACGTATAACGTATAACGGATAACGTATAACGTATACTGTGTAACGTATAACGTATAACGTATAGCGTATAACGTATATCGTATAACGTATAACGTTTAACGTATAACGTATAACATATAATGTATAACGCATATCCTAGAACTTATGCTGAATAACGCATAATGTATAACGTATAACGTATAACGTAGAACGTAGAACGTATAACGTAGAACGTATAACGTATAACGTATAACGTATAACGTATAACGGATAACGTGTAACGTATATCGTATATCGTATACCGTATAACGTACAACGAGTAACGCATAACGTATAACGTATAAGGTATAACGTATAACGTATAACGTATAACGTATAACGTATAACGTAATACGTATAACGTATAACGTATAACGTATAACGTATAACGTATAACGTATAACGTATAACGTATAACGTATAACGTATAAAGTATAACGTATAACGTATAACGTATAACGTATAACGTATAACGTATAACGTAGAACGTATAACGTATAACGTATAACGTAAAGCGTATACCGTATAACGTATAACGTATAACGTATAACGTATAACGTATAACGTATAACGTATAACGCTTGTCCTATGACGTATACGGTATAACGTATGATGTATAACGAATAACGTATAACGTATAACGTATAACGTATAACGTATAACGTATAACGTATAACGTATAACGTATAACGTAAAACGTATAACGTATAACGTATAACGTATAACGTATAACGTATAACGTATAACGTATAACGTATAACGTATAACCTATAACGTATAACGTATAACCTATAACGTAATACGTATAACGTATAACGTATAACGTATAACGTATAACGTATAACGCATAACGTATAACGTATAACGTATAACGTATAACCTATAACGTATACCGTATAACGTATAACGTGTAACGTATAACGTATAACGTATAGCGTATAACGTATATCGTATAACGTATAACGTTTAACGTATAACGTATAACATATAATGTATAACGCATATCCTAGAACTTATGCTGAATAACGCATAATGTATAACGTATAACGTATAACGTATAACGTATAACGTAGAACGTAGAACGTATAACGTAGAACGTATAACGTATAACGTATAACGTATAACGTAATACGTATAACGTATGACGTATAACGTATAACGTATAACGTATAACGTATAACGTATAACGTATAACGTATAAAGTATAACGTATAACGTATAACGTATAACGTATAACGTATAACGTATAACGTAGAACGTATAACCTATAACGTATAACGTATAACCTATAACGTAATACGTATAACGTATAACGTATAACGTATAACGTATAACGTATAACGTATAACGTATAACGTATAACGTATAACGTATAACGTATAACGTATAACGTATAACGTATAACGTAATACGTATAACGTATAACGTATAACGTATAACGTATAACGTATAACGTATAACGTATAACGTATAACGTAACACGTATAACGTATAACGTATAACGTATAACGTATAATGTATAACGTATAACGTATAACCTATAACTAAAAACGTATAACGTATAACGTAATACGTATAACGTATAACGTATAACGTATAACGTATAACGTATAACGTATAACGTACAACGTATAACGTATAACGTATAACGTATAACGTATAACGTAATACGTATAACGTATAACGTATAACGTATAACGTATAACGTATAACGTACAACGTATAACGTATAACGTATAACGTATAACGTATAACGTATAACGTATAACGTATAACGTATAAAGTATAACGTATAACGTATAACGTATAACGTATAACGTATAACGTATAACGTAGAACGTATAACGTATAACGTATAACGTATAACGTATAACGTAATACGTATAACGTATAACGTATAACGTATAACGTATAACGTATAACGTATAACGTATAACGTAATACGTATAACGTATAACGTATAACGTATAACGTATAATGTATAACGTATAACGTATAACCTATAACAAATAACGTATAACGTATAACGTATAACGTATAACGTATAACGTATAACGTATAGCGTATAACGTATAACGTATAACGTATAACGTATAACGTATAACGTAATACGTATAACGTATAACGTATAACGTATAAAGTATAACGTATAACGTATAACGGATAACGTATAACGTATACTGTGTAACGTATAACGTATAACGTATAACGTATAACGTATAACGTATAACGTATAACGTATAACATATAATCTATAACGCATATCCTAGAACTTATGCCGTATAACATATAACGTATAACGTATAACGTATAACGTATAACGTATAACGTATAACGTATAACGTATAACGTATAACGTATAACGTATAACGTATAACGTATAACGTATAACGTATAACGTATAACGTATAACGTATAACGTATAACGTATAACGTATAACGTATAACGTATAACGTATAACGTAGAACGTATAATGTATAACGTATAACGTATAACGTATAACCTATAACGTAATACATATAACGTATAACGTATAACGTATAACGTATAACGCATAACGTATAACGTATAACGTATAACGTATAACGTATACCGTATAACGTATAACGTGTAACGTATAACGTATAACGTATAGCGTATAACGTATATCGTATAACGTATAACGTTTAACGTATAACGTATAAAATATAATGTATAACGCATATCCTAGAACTTATGCTGAATAACGTATAACGTATAACGTATAACGTATAAGGTATAACGTATAACGTATAACGTATAACGTATAACGTATAACGTATAACGTATAACGTATAACCTATAACGTATAACGTATAACGCTTATCCTATGACGTATACCGTATAACGTATAACGTATAACGTATAACGCATAACGTATAACGTATAACGTATAACGTATAACGTATAAGGTATAACGTATAACGTATAACGTATAACGTATAACGTATAACGTATAACGTATAACGTATAACGTATAACCTATAACGTATAACGTATAACGCTTATCCTATGACGTATACCGTATAACGTATAACGTATAACGTATAACGTATAACGTATAACGTATAACGTATAACGTATAACGTATAACGTATAACGTATAACGTATAACGTATAACGTATAACGTATAACGTATAACGTATAACGTATAACGTATAACGTATAACGTATAACGTATAACGTATAACGTATAGCGTATAACGTATAACGTATAACGTATAAGGTATAACGTATAACGTAAAGCGTATACCGTATAACGTATAACGTATAACGTATAACGTATAACGTATAACGTATAACGCTTATCCTATGACGTATACGGTATAACGTATGATGTATAACGAATAACGTATAACGTATAACGTATAACGTACAACGTATAACGTATAACGTATAACGTATAACGTAAAACGTATAACGTATAACGTATAACGTATAACGTATAACGTATAACGTATAACGTATAACGTATAACGTATAACGTATAACCTATAACGTATAACGTATAACCTATAACGTAATACGTATAACGTATAACGTATAACGTATAACGTATAACGTATAACGTATAACGTATAATTTATAACATATACCGTATAACGTATAACGTGTAACGTATAACGTATAACGTATAGCGTATAACGTATATCGTATAACGTATAACGTTTAACGTATAACGTATAACATATAATGTATAACGCATATCCTAGAACTTATGCTGAATAACGTATAATGTATAACGTATAACGTGTAACGTATAACGTAGAACGTAGAACGTATAACGTAGAACGTATAACGTATAACGTATAACGTATAACGGATAACGTGTAACGTATATCGTATATCGTATACCGTATAACGTACAACGAGTAACGCATAACGTATAACGTATAAGGTATAACGTATAACGTATAACGTATAACGTATAACGTATTATGTAATACGTATAACGTATAACGTATAACGTATAACGTATTATGTAATACGTATAACGTATAACGTATAACGTATAACGTATTATGTAATACGTATAACGTATAACGTATAACGTATAACGTATAACGTATAACGTATAACGTATAACGTATAAAGTATAACGTATAACGTATAACGTATAACGTATAACGTATAACGTATAACGTAGAACGTATAACGTATAACGTATAACGTAAAGCGTATACCGTATAACGTATAACGTATAACGTATAACGTATAACGTATAACGTATAACGCTTATCCTATGACGTATACGGTATAACGTATGATGTATAACGAATAACGTATAACGTATAACGTATAACGTATAACGTATAACGTATAACGTATAACGTATAACGTAAAACGTATAACGTATAACGTATAACGTATAACGTATAACGTATAACGTATAACGTATAACGTATAACGTATAACCTATAACGTATAACGTATAACTTATAACGTAATACGTATAACGTATAACGTATAACGTATAACGTATAACGTATAACGTATAACGTATAACGTACAACGTATAACGTATAACGTATAACGTATAACGTATAACGTATAACGTATAACGTATAACGTATAAAGTATAACGTATAACGTATAACGTATAACGTATAACGTATAACGTATAACGTAGAACGTATAACGTATAACGTATAACGTATAACGTATAGCGTAATACGTATAACGTATAACGTATAACGTATAACGTATAACGTATAACGTATAACGTATAACGTATAACGTATAACGTAATACGTATAACGTATAACGTATAACCTATAGCGTATAATGTATAACGTATAACGTATAACCTATAACAAATAACGTATAACGTATAACGTATAACGTATAACGTATAACGTATAACGTATAACGTATAACGTATAACGTATAACCTATAACGTATAACGTAGAACGTATAACGTATAACGTATAACGTATAACGGATAACGTGTAACGTATATCGTATATCGTATACCGTATAACGTACAACGAGTAACGCATAACGTATAACGTATAAGGTATAACGTATAACTTATAACGTATAACGTATAACGTATAACGTAATACGTATAACGTATAACGTATAACGTATAACGTATAACGTATAACGTATAACGTATAACGTATAACGTATAAAGTATAACGTATAACGTATAACGTATAACGTATAACGTATAACGTATAACGTAGAACGTATAACGTATAACGTATAACGTATAACGGATAACGTGTAACGTATTTCGTATATCGTATACCGTATAACGTACAACGAGTAACGCATAACGTATAACGTATAAGGTATAACGTATAACGTATAACGTATAACGTATAACGTATAACGTATAACGTATAACGTATAACGTAATACGTATAACGTATAACGTATAACGTATAACGTATAACGTATAACGTATAACGTATAACGTATAACGTATAACGTATAACGTATAACGTATAACGTATAACGTATAACGTATAACGTATAACGTATAACGTAGAATGTATAACGTATAACGTATAACGTATAACGTATAACGTATAACGTATAACGTAATACGTATAACGTATAACGTATAACGTATAACGTACAACGGATAACGTATAACGTATAACGTATAACGTATAACGTATAACGTATAACGTGTAACGTATAACGTGTAACGTATAACGTATAACGTATAACGTATAACGTATAACGTATAACGTATAACGTAATACGTATAACGTATAACGTATAACGTATAACGTAATACGTATAACGTATAACGTATAACGTATAAAGTATAACGTATAACGTATAACGGATAACGTATAACGTATACTGTGTAACGTATAACGTATAACGTAATACGTATAACGTATAACGTATAACGTATAACGTATAACGTATTATGTAATACGTATAACGTATAACGTATAACGTATAACGTATAACGTATAACGTATAACGTATAACGTATAAAGTATAACGTATAACGTATAACGTATAACGTATAACGTATAACGTATAACGTAGAACGTATAACGTATAACGTATAACGTAAAGCGTATACCGTATAACGTATAACGTATAACGTATAACGTATAACGTATAACGTATAACGCTTATCCTATGACGTATACGGTATAACGTATGATGTATAACGAATAACGTATAACGTATAACGTATAACGTATAACGTATAACGTATAACGTATAACGTATAACGTAAAACGTATAACGTATAACGTATAACGTATAACGTATAACGTATAACGTATAACGTATAACGTATAACGTATAACCTATAACGTATAACGTATAACTTATAACGTAATACGTATAACGTATAACGTATAACGTATAACGTATAACGTATAACGTATAACGTATAACGTATAACGTACAACGTATAACGTATAACGTATAACGTATAACGTATAACGTATAACGTATAACGTATAACGTATAAAGTATAACGTATAACGTATAACGTATAACGTATAACGTATAACGTATAACGTAGAACGTATAACGTATAACGTATAACGTATAACGTATAGCGTAATACGTATAACGTATAACGTATAACGTATAACGTATAACGTATAACGTATAACGTATAACGTATAACGTATAACGTAATACGTATAACGTATAACGTATAACCTATAGCGTATAATGTATAACGTATAACGTATAACCTATAACAAATAACGTATAACGTATAACGTATAACGTATAACGTATAACGTATAACGTATAACGTATAACGTATAACGTATAACCTATAACGTATAACGTAGAACGTATAACGTATAACGTATAACGTATAACGGATAACGTGTAACGTATATCGTATATCGTATACCGTATAACGTACAACGAGTAACGCATAACGTATAACGTATAAGGTATAACGTATAACTTATAACGTATAACGTATAACGTATAACGTAATACGTATAACGTATAACGTATAACGTATAACGTATAACGTATAACGTATAACGTATAACGTATAACGTATAAAGTATAACGTATAACGTATAACGTATAACGTATAACGTATAACGTATAACGTAGAACGTATAACGTATAACGTATAACGTATAACGGATAACGTGTAACGTATTTCGTATATCGTATACCGTATAACGTACAACGAGTAACGCATAACGTATAACGTATAAGGTATAACGTATAACGTATAACGTATAACGTATAACGTATAACGTATAACGTATAACGTATAACGTAATACGTATAACGTATAACGTATAACGTATAACGTATAACGTATAACGTATAACGTATAACGTATAACGTATAACGTATAACGTATAACGTATAACGTATAACGTATAACGTATAACGTATAACGTATAACGTATAACGTAGAATGTATAACGTATAACGTATAACGTATAACGTATAACGTATAACGTATAACGTAATACGTATAACGTATAACGTATAACGTATAACGTACAACGGATAACGTATAACGTATAACGTATAACGTATAACGTATAACGTATAACGTGTAACGTATAACGTGTAACGTATAACGTATAACGTATAACGTATAACGTATAACGTATAACGTATAACGTAATACGTATAACGTATAACGTATAACGTATAACGTAATACGTATAACGTATAACGTATAACGTATAAAGTATAACGTATAACGTATAACGGATAACGTATAACGTATACTGTGTAACGTATAACGTATAACGTAATACGTATAACGTATAACGTATAACGTATAACGTAATACGTATAACGTATAACGTATAACGTATAAAGTATAACGTATAACGTATAACGGATAACGTATAACGTATACTGTGTAACGTATAACGTATAACGTATAGCGTATAACGTATATCGTATAACGTATAACGTTTAACGTATAACGTATAACATATAATGTATAACGCATATCCTAGAACTTATGCTGAATAACGTATAATGTATAACGTATAACGTGTAACGTATAACGTAGAACGTAGAACGTATAACGTAGAACGTATAACGTATAACGTATAACGTATAACGGATAACGTGTAACGTATATCGTATATCGTATACCGTATAACGTACAACGAGTAACGCATAACGTATAACGTATAAGGTATAACGTATAACGTATAACGTATAACGTATAACGTATTATGTAATACGTATAACGTATAACGTATAACGTATAACGTATTATGTAATACGTATAACGTATAACGTATAACGTATAACGTATAACGTATAACGTATAACGTATAACGTATAAAGTATAACGTATAACGTATAACGTATAACGTATAACGTATAACGTATAACGTAGAACGTATAACGTATAACGTATAACGTAAAGCGTATACCGTATAACGTATAACGTATAACGTATAACGTATAACGTATAACGTATAACGCTTATCCTATGACGTATACGGTATAACGTATGATGTATAACGAATAACGTATAACGTATAACGTATAACGTATAACGTATAACGTATAACGTATAACGTATAACGTAAAACGTATAACGTATAACGTATAACGTATAACGTATAACGTATAACGTATAACGTATAACGTATAACGTATAACCTATAACGTATAACGTATAACTTATAACGTAATACGTATAACGTATAACGTATAACGTATAACGTATAACGTATAACGTATAACGTATAACGTACAACGTATAACGTATAACGTATAACGTATAACGTATAACGTATAACGTATAACGTATAACGTATAAAGTATAACGTATAACGTATAACGTATAACGTATAACGTATAACGTATAACGTAGAACGTATAACGTATAACGTATAACGTATAACGTATAGCGTAATACGTATAACGTATAACGTATAACGTATAACGTATAACGTATAACGTATAACGTATAACGTATAACGTATAACGTAATACGTATAACGTATAACGTATAACCTATAGCGTATAATGTATAACGTATAACGTATAACCTATAACAAATAACGTATAACGTATAACGTATAACGTATAACGTATAACGTATAACGTATAACGTATAACGTATAACGTATAACCTATAACGTATAACGTAGAACGTATAACGTATAACGTATAACGTATAACGGATAACGTGTAACGTATATCGTATATCGTATACCGTATAACGTACAACGAGTAACGCATAACGTATAACGTATAAGGTATAACGTATAACTTATAACGTATAACGTATAACGTATAACGTAATACGTATAACGTATAACGTATAACGTATAACGTATAACGTATAACGTATAACGTATAACGTATAACGTATAAAGTATAACGTATAACGTATAACGTATAACGTATAACGTATAACGTATAACGTAGAACGTATAACGTATAACGTATAACGTATAACGGATAACGTGTAACGTATTTCGTATATCGTATACCGTATAACGTACAACGAGTAACGCATAACGTATAACGTATAAGGTATAACGTATAACGTATAACGTATAACGTATAACGTATAACGTATAACGTATAACGTATAACGTAATACGTATAACGTATAACGTATAACGTATAACGTATAACGTATAACGTATAACGTATAACGTATAACGTATAACGTATAACGTATAACGTATAACGTATAACGTATAACGTATAACGTATAACGTATAACGTAGAATGTATAACGTATAACGTATAACGTATAACGTATAACGTATAACGTATAACGTAATACGTATAACGTATAACGTATAACGTATAACGTACAACGGATAACGTATAACGTATAACGTATAACGTATAACGTATAACGTATAACGTGTAACGTATAACGTGTAACGTATAACGTATAACGTATAACGTATAACGTATAACGTATAACGTATAACGTAATACGTATAACGTATAACGTATAACGTATAACGTAATACGTATAACGTATAACGTATAACGTATAAAGTATAACGTATAACGTATAACGGATAACGTATAACGTATACTGTGTAACGTATAACGTATAACGTAATACGTATAACGTATAACGTATAACGTATAACGTAATACGTATAACGTATAACGTATAACGTATAAAGTATAACGTATAACGTATAACGGATAACGTATAACGTATACTGTGTAACGTATAACGTATAACGTATAGCGTATAACGTATATCGTATAACGTATAACGTTTAACGTATAACGTATAACATATAATGTATAACGCATATCCTAGAACTTATGCTGAATAACGCATAATGTATAACGTATAACGTATAACGTAGAACGTAGAACGTATAACGTAGAACGTATAACGTATAACGTATAACGTATAACGGATAACGTGTAACGTATATCGTATATCGTATACCGTATAACGTACAACGAGTAACGCATAACGTATAACGTATAAGGTATAACGTATAACGTATAACGTATAACGTATAACGTATAACGTAATACGTATAACGTATAACGTATAACGTATAACGTATAACGTATAACGTATAACGTATAACGTATAACGTATAAAGTATAACGTATAACGTATAACGTATAACGTGTAACGTATAACGTATAACGTAGAACGTATAACGTATAACGTATAACGTAAAGCGTATACCGTATAACGTATAACGTATAACGTATAACGTATAACGTATAACGTATAACGTATAACGCTTATCCTATGACGTATACGGTATAACGTATGATGTATAACGAATAACGTATAACGTATAACGTATAACGTATAACGTATAACGTATAACGTATAACGTATAACGTAAAACGTATAACGTATAACGTATAACGTATAACGTATAACGTATAACGTATAACGTATAACGTATAACGTATAACCTATAACGTATAACGTATAACCTATAACGTAATACGTATAACGTATAACGTATAACGTATAACGTATAACGTATAACGCATAACGTATAACGTATAACGTATAACGTATAACCTATAACGTATACCGTATAACGTATAACGTGTAACGTATAACGTATAACGTATAGCGTATAACGTATATCGTATAACGTATAACGTTTAACGTATAACGTATAACATATAATGTATAACGCATATCCTAGAACTTATGCTGAATAACGCATAATGTATAACGTATAACGTATAACGTATAACGTATAACGTATAACGTAGAACGTAGAACTTATAACGTAGAACGTATAACGTATAACGTATAACGTATAACGTAATACGTATAACGTATGACGTATAACGTATAACGTATAACGTATAACGTATAACGTATAACGTATAACGTATAAAGTATAACGTATAACGTATAACGTATAACGTATAACGTATAACGTATAACGTAGAACGTAGAACGTATAACCTATAACGTATAACGTATAACCTATAACGTAATACGTATAACGTATAACGTATAACGTATAACGTATAACGTATAACGTATAACGTATAACGTATAACGTATAACGTATAACGTATAACGTATACCGTATAACGTATAACGTATAACGTATAACGTATAACGTATAACGTATAACGTATAACGTATAACGTATAACGTAATACGTATAACGTATAACGTATAACGTATAACGTATAACGTATAACGTATAACGTATAACGTATAACGTATTACGTATAACCTATAACATATAACGTATAACGTATAACGTATAACGTATAACGTATAACGTATAACGTGTAACGTATAACGTATAACGTATAACGTATAACGTATAACGTAATACGTATAACGTATAACGTATAACGTATAACGTGTAATGTATAACGTATAACGTATAACCTATAACTAATAACGTATAACGTATAACGTAATACGTATAACGTATAACGTGTAACGTATAACGTATAACGTATAACGTATAACGTATAACGTATAACGTAATACGTATAACGTATAACGTATAACGTATAATGTATAACGTATAACGTATAACGTATAACGTATAACGTATAACGTATAACGTATAACGTATAACGTATAACGTATAACGTATAACGTATAACGTATAACGTATAACGTATAACGTATAACGTATAACGTATAACGTATAACGTATAACGTATAACGTATAACGTATAACGTAATACGTATAACGGATAACGTATAACGTATAACGTATAACGTATAACGTATAACGTATAACGTACAACGTATAACGTATAACGTATAACGTATAACATATAATCTATAACGCATATCCTAGAACTTATGCCGTATAACATATAACGTATAACGTATAACGTATAACGTATAACGTATAACGTATAACGTATAACGTATAACGTATAACGTATAACGTATAACGTATAACGTATAACGTATAACGTATAACGTATAACGTATAACGTATAACGTATACCGTATAACGTACAACGAGTAACGCATAACGTATAACGTATAAGGTATAACGTATAACGTATAACGTATAACGTATAACGTATAACGTATAACGTATAACGTATAACGTATAACGTATAACGTAATACGTATAACGTATAACGTATAACGTATAACGTATAACGTATAACGTATAACGTATAACGTATAACGTATAACGTATAACGTATAACGTATAACGTAGAACGTAGAACGTATAACGTATAACGTATAACGTATAACGTATAACGTATAACGTATAACGTAATACGTATAACGTATAACGTATAACGTAATACGTATAACGTATAACGTATAACGTATAACGTACAACGGATAACGTAGAACGTATAACGTATAACGTATAACGTATAACGTATAACGTATAACGTGTAACGTATAACGTATAACTTATAACGTATAACGTATAACGTATAACGTATAACGTATAACGTATAACGTATAACGTATAACGTATAACGTATAACGTATAACGTATAACGTATAACGTATAACGTATAACGTATAACGTATAACGTATAACGTATAACGTATAACGTATAACGTATAACGTATAACGAATAACGTATAACGTATAACGTAATACGTATAACGGATAACGTATAACGTATAACGTATAACGTATAACGTATAACGTACAACGTATAACGTATAACGTATAACGTATAACATATAATCTATAACGCATATCCTAGAACTTATGCCGTATAACATATAACGTATAACGTATAACGTATAACGTATAACGTATAACGTATAACGTATAACGTATAACGTATAACGTATAACGTATAACGTATAACGTATAACGTATAACGTATAACGTATAACGTATAACGTATAACGTATACCGTATAACGTACAACGAGTAACGCATAACGTATAACGTATAAGGTATAACGTATAACGTATAACGTATAACGTATAACGTATAACGTATAACGTATAACGTATAACGTATAACGTATAACGTAATACGTATAACGTATAACGTATAACGTATAACGTATAACGTATAACGTATAACGTATAACGTATAACGTATAACGTATAACGTATAACGTATAACGTAGAACGTAGAACGTATAACGTATAACGTATAACGTATAACGTATAACGTATAACGTATAACGTAATACGTATAACGTATAACGTATAACGTAATACGTATAACGTATAACGTGTAACGTATAACGTACAACGGATAACGTATAACGTATAACGTATAACGTATAACGTATAACGTATAACGTATAACGTATAACGTGTAACGTATAACGTATAACTTATAACGTATAACGTATAACGTATAACGTATAACGTATAACGTATAACGTATAACGTATAACGTATAACGTATAACGTAATACGTATAACGTATAACGTATAACGTATAACGTATAACGTATAACGTATAACGTATAACGTATAAGGTATAACGTATAACGTATAACGTATAACGTATAACGTATAACGTATAACGTATAACGTATAACGTATAACGTATAACGTATAACGTATAACGTATAACGTATAACGTATAACGTATAACGTATAACGTATAAAGTATAACGTATAACGTATAACGTATAACGTATAACGTATAACGTATAACGTAGAACGTATAACGTATAACGTATAACGTAAAGCGTATACCGTATAACGTATAACGTATAACGTATAACGTATAACGTATAACGTATAACGTATAACGCTTATCCTATGACGTATACGGTATAACGTATGATGTATAACGAATAACGTATAACGTATAACGTATAACGTATAACGTATAACGTATAACGTATAACGTATAACGTAAAACGTATAACGTATAACGTATAACGTATAACGTATAACGTATAACGTATAACGTATAACGTATAACGTATAACCTATAACGTATAACGTATAACCTATAACGTAATACGTATAACGTATAACGTATAACGTATAACGTATAACGTATAACGCATAACGTATAACGTATAACGTATAACGTATAACCTATAACGTATACCGTATAACGTATAACGTATAACGTGTAACGTATAACGTATAACGTATAGCGTATAACGTATATCGTATAACGTATAACGTTTAACGTATAACGTATAACATATAATGTATAACGCATATCCTAGAACTTATGCTGAATAACGCATAATGTATAACGTATAACGTATAACGTATAACGTATAACGTAGAACGTAGAACTTATAACGTAGAACGTATAACGTATAACGTATAACGTATAACGTAATACGTATAACGTATGACGTATAACGTATAACGTATAACGTATAACGTATAACGTATAACGTATAACGTATAAAGTATAACGTATAACGTATAACGTATAACGTATAACGTATAACGTATAACGTAGAACGTATAACCTATAACGTATAACGTATAACCTATAACGTAATACGTATAACGTATAACGTATAACGTATAACGTATAACGTATAACGTATAACGTATAACGTATAACGTATAACGTATAACGTATAACGTATAACGTATACCGTATAACGTATAACGTATAACGTATAACGTATAACGTATAACGTATAACGTATAACGTATAACGTATAACGTAATACGTATAACGTATAACGTATAACGTATAACGTATAACGTATAACGTATAACGTATAACGTATAACGTATTACGTATAACCTATAACATATAACGTATAACGTATAACGTATAACGTATAACGTATAACGTATAACGTGTAACGTATAACGTATAACGTATAACGTATAACGTATAACGTAATACGTATAACGTATAACGTATAACGTATAACGTGTAATGTATAACGTATAACGTATAACCTATAACTAATAACGTATAACGTATAACGTAATACGTATAACGTATAACGTGTAACGTATAACGTATAACGTATAACGTATAACGTATAACGTATAACGTAATACGTATAACGTATAACGTATAACGTATAACGTATAACGTATAACGTATAACGAATAACGTATAACGTATAACGTATAACGTATAACGTATAACGTATAACGTATAACGTATAACGTATAACGTATAACGTATAACGTATAACGTATAACGTATAACGTATAACGTATAACGTATAACGTATAACGTATAACGTAATACGTATAACGGATAACGTATAACGTATAACGTATAACGTATAACGTATAACGTACAACGTATAACGTATAACGTATAACGTATAACATATAATCTATAACGCATATCCTAGAACTTATGCCGTATAACATATAACGTATAACGTATAACGTATAACGTATAACGTATAACGTATAACGTATAACGTATAACGTATAACGTATAACGTATAACGTATAACGTATACCGTATAACGTACAACGAGTAACGCATAACGTATAACGTATAAGGTATAACGTATAACGTATAACGTATAACGTATAACGTATAACGTATAACGTATAACGTATAACGTATAACGTATAACGTATAACGTAATACGTATAACGTATAACGTATAACGTATAACGTATAACGTATAACGTATAACGTATAACGTATAACGTATAACGTATAACGTATAACGTATAACGTAGAACGTAGAACGTATAACGTATAACGTATAACGTATAACGTATAACGTATAACGTATAACGTAATACGTATAACGTATAACGTATAACGTAATACGTATAACGTATAACGTATAACGTATAACGTACAACGGATAACGTATAACGTATAACGTATAACGTATAACGTATAACGTATAACGTATAACGTATAACGTGTAACGTATAACGTATAACTTATAACGTATAACGTATAACGTATAACGTATAACGTATAACGTATAACGTATAACGTATAACGTATAACGTATAACGTAATACGTATAACGTATAACGTATAACGTATAACGTATAACGTATAACGTATAACGTATAACGTATAAGGTATAACGTATAACGTATAACGTATAACGTATAACGTATAACGTATAACGTATAACGTATAACGTATAACGTATAACGTATAACGTATAACGTACAACGGATAACGTATAACGTATAACGTATAACGTATAACGTATAACGTATAACGTATAACGTATAACGTGTAACGTATAACGTATAACTTATAACGTATAACGTATAACGTATAACGTAATACGTATAACGTATAACGTATAACGTAATACGTATAACGTATAACGTATAACGTATAACGTACAACGGATAACGTATAACGTATAACGTATAACGTATAACGTATAACGTATAACGTATAACGTATAACGTGTAACGTATAACGTATAACTTATAACGTATAACGTATAACGTATAACGTATAACGTATAACGTATAACGTATAACGTATAACGTATAACGTATAACGTAATACGTATAACGTATAACGTATAACGTATAACGTATAACGTATAACGTATAACGTATAACGTATAAGGTATAACGTATAACGTATAACGTATAACGTATAACGTATAACGTATAACGTATAACGTATAACGTATAACGTATAACGTATAACGTATAACGTATAACGTATAACGTATAACGTATAACGTATAACGTAGAACGTATAATGTATAACGTATAACGTATAACGTATAACCTATAACGTATAACGTATAACCTATAACGTAATACATATAACGTATAACGTATAACGTATAACGTATAACGCATAACGTATAACGTATAACGTATAACGTAGAACGTATAACGTATAACGTATAACGTAAAGCGTATACCGTATAACGTATAACGTATAACGTATAACGTATAACGTATAACGTATAACGCTTATCCTATGACGTATACGGTATAACGTATGATGTATAACGAATAACGTATAACGTATAACGTATAACGTATAACGTATAACGTATAACGTATAACGTATAACGTATAACGTAGAACGTATAACCTATAACGTATAACGTATAACCTATAACGTAATACGTATAACGTATAACGTATAACGTATAACGTATAACGTATAACGTATAACGTATAACGTATAACGTATAACGTATAACGTATAACGTATACCGTATAACGTATAACGTATAACGTATAACGTATAACGTATAACGTATAACGTATAACGTATAACGTATAACGTATAACGTATAACGTATAACGTATAAAGTATAACGTATAACGTATAACGTATAACGTATAACGTATAACGTATAACGTAGAACGTATAACCTATAACGTATAACGTATAACCTATAACGTAATACGTATAACGTATAACGTATAACGTATAACGTATAACGTATAACGTATAACGTATAACGTATAACGTATAACGTATAACGTATAACGTATACCGTATAACGTATAACGTATAACGTATAACGTATAACGTATAACGTATAACGTATAACGTATAACGTATAACGTAATAGGTATAACGTATAACGTATAACGTATAACGTATAACGTATAACGTATAACGTATAACGTATAACGTATTACGTATAACCTATAACATATAACGTATAACGTATAACGTATAACGTATAACGTATAACGTATAACGTGTAACGTATAACGTATAACGTATAACGTATAACGTATAACGTAATACGTATAACGTATAACGTATAACGTATAACGTGTAATGTATAACGTATAACGTATAACCTATAACTAATAACGTATAACGTATAACGTATAACGTGTAACGTATAACGTATAACGTATAACGTATAACGTATAACGTATAACGTAATACGTATAACGTATAACGTATAACGTATAACGTATAACGTATAACGTATAACGTATAACGTATAACGTATAACGTATAACGTATAACGTATAACGTATAACGTATAACGTATAACGTATAACGTATAACGTATAACGTATAACATATAATCTATAACGCATATCCTAGAACTTATGCCGTATAACATATAACGTATAACGTATAACGTATAGCGTATAACGTATAACGTATAACGTATAACGTATAACGTATAACGTATAACGTATAACGTATAACGTACAACGTATAACGTATAACGTATAACGTATAACATATAATCTATAACGCATATCCTAGAACTTATGCCGTATAACATATAACGTATAACGTATAACGTATAACGTACAACGTATAACGTATAACGTATAACGTATAACATATAATCTATAACGCATATCCTAGAACTTATGCCGTATAACATATAACGTATAACGTATAACGAGTAACGCATAACGTATAACGTATAAGGTATAACGTATAACGTATAACGTATAACGTATAACGTATAACGTATAACGTATAACGTAGAACGTATAACGTAGAACGTGTAACGTATATCGTATAACGTATAACGTATAACGTATAACGTATAACGTATAACGTATAACGTATAAGGTATAACGTATAACGTATAACGTATAACGTATAACGTATAACGTATATCGTATAACGTATAGCGTATAACGTATAACGTATAACGTATAACGTATAACGTGTAACGTATAACGTATAACGTATAACGTATAACGTATAACGTATAACGTATAACGTATAACGTATAACGTATAACGTATAACGTATAACGTATAACGTATAACGGATAACGTGTAACGTATACCGTATATCGTATACCGTATAACGTACAACGTATAACGTATAATGTATAACGTATAACATACAATGTATAACGCATATCCTAGAACTTATGCTGAATAACGTATAACGTATAGCGTATAACGTATAAAGTATAACGTATAACGTATAACGTATAACGTATAACGTATAACGTATAACGTATAACGTATAACGTAAAACGTATAACGTACAACGTATAACATATAATATATAACGCATATCCTAGAACTTATGCCGTATAACGTATAGTGTATAACGTATAACGTATAACATATAGTGTATAACGTATAACGTATAACGTATAACTTTTAACGTATAACGTATAACGTATAACTTTTAACGTATAACGTATAACGTATAACGTAATACGTATAACGTATAACGTATAACGTAATACGTATAACGTATAACGTATAACGTCTAACGTATAACGTATAACGTATAACGTATAACGTATAACGTGTAACGTATAACGTATAACGTATAACGTATAACGTATAACGTATAACGTATAACGTATAACGTATAACGTATAACGTATAACGTAATACGTATAACGTATAACGTATAACGTATAACGTATAACGTAATACGTATAACGTATAACGTATAACGTATAACGTATAACGTATAAAGTATAACGTATAACGTATAACGGATAACGTATAACGTATACTGTGTAACGTATAACGTATAACGTATAACGTATAACGTATAACGTATAACATATAATCTATAACGCATATCCTAGAACTTATGCCGTATAAAGTATAATGTATAACGTATAACGTATAACATATAATCTATAACGCATATCCTAGAACTTATGCCGTATAAAGTATAATGTATAACGTATAACGTATAACTTTTAACGTATAACGTATAACGTATAACGTATAACGTATAACGTATAACATATAATCTATAACGCATATCCTAGAACTTATGCCGTATAACGTATAATGTATAACGTATAACGTATAACTTTTAACGTATAACGTATAACGTATAACGTATAACGTATAACGTATAACGTATAACGTATAACGTGTAACGTAAAACGTATAACGTATAACGTATAACGTATAACGTATAACGTATAACGTATAACGTATAACGTATAACGTATAACGTATAACGTAATACGTATAACGTATAACGTATAACGTATAACGGATAACGTGTAACGTATATCGTATATCGTATGCCGTATAACGTACAACGTATAACGTATAATGTATAACGTATAACATATAATGTATAACGCATATCCTAGAACTTATGCTGAATAACGTATAACGTATAGCGTATAACGTATAACGTATAACGTATAACGTATAACGTATAACGTATAACGTATAACGTATAACGTATAACGTATAACGTATAACGTATAACGTATAACGTATAACGTACAACGTATAACATATAATATATAACGCATATCCTAGAACTTATGCCGTATAACGTATAGTGTATAACGTATAACGTATAACATATAGTGTATAACGTATAACGTATAACGTATTACTTTTAACGTATAACGTATAACGTATAACTTTTAACGTATAACGTATAACGTATAACGTAATACGTATAACGTATAACGTATAACGTATAACGTATAACGTATAACGTATAACGTATAACATATAATCTATAACGCATATCCTAGAACTTATGCCGTATAACGTATAATGTATAACGTATAACGTATAACTTTTAACGTATAACGTATAACGTATAACGTATAACGTATAACGTATAACGTATAACGTATAACGTATAACGTATAACGTGCAACGTATAACGTATAACGTATAACGAATAACGTATAACGTATAACGTATAACGTATAACGTATAACGTATAACGTATAACGTATAACGTATAACGTATAACGTAATACGTATAACGTATAACGTATAACGTATAACGTATAACGTAAAACGTATAACGTATAACGTATAACGTATAACGGATAACGTGTAACGTATATCGTATTTCGTATACCGTATAACGTACAAGGTATAACGTATAATGTATAACGTATAACATACAATGTATAACGCATATCCTAGAACTTATGCTGAATAACGTATAACGTATAGCGTATAACGTATAACGTATAACGTATAACGTAATACGTATAACGTATAACGTATAACGTATAACGTATAACGTATAAAGTATAACGTATAACGTATAACGGATAACGTATAACGTATACTGTGTAACGTATAACGTATAACGTATAACGTATAACGTATAACGTATAACATATAATCTATAACGCATATCCTAGAACTTATGCCGTATAAAGTATAATGTATAACGTATAACGTATAACTTTTAACGTATAACGTATAACGTATAACGTATAACGTATAACGTATAACGTAAAACGTATAACGTGTAACGTATAACGTATAACGTATAACGTATAACGTATAACGTATAACGCATAACATATAATCTATAACGCATATCCTAGAACTTATGCCGTATAACGTATAATGTATAACGTATAACGTATAACGTATAACGTATAACGTATAACGTATAACGTATAACGTATAACGTATAACGTATAACGTATAACGTATAACGTATAACGTATAACGTATAACGTATAACGTATAACGTATAACGTATAACGTATAACGTATAACGTATAACGTATAAAGTATAACGTATAACGTATAACGGATAACGTATAACGTATACTGTGTAACGTATAACGTATAACGTATAACGTATAACGTATAACGTATAACGTATAACGTATAACATATAATCTATAACGCATATCCTAGAACTTATGCCGTATAAAGTATAATGTATAACGTATAACGTATAACTTTTAACGTATAACGTATAACGTATAACGTATAACGTATAACGTATAACGTATAACGTATAACGTATAACGTGTAACGTATAACGTATAACGTATAACGTATAACGTGTAACGTATAACATATAATCTATAACGCATATCCTAGAACTTATGCCGTATAACGTATAATGTATAACGTATAACGTATAACTTTTAACGTATAACGTATAACGTATAACGTATAACGTATAACGTATAACGTATAACGTATAACGTGTAACGTATAACGTATAACGTATAACGTATAACGTATAACGTATAACGTATAACGTATAACGTATAACGTATAACGTATAACGTATAACGTAATACGTATAACGTATAACGTATAACGTATAACGGATAACGTGTAACGTATATCGTATATCGTATACCGTATAACGTACAACGTATAACGTATAATGTATAACGTATAACATATAATGTATAACGCATATCCTAGAACTTATGCTGAATAACGTATAACGTATAGCGTATAACGTATAACGTATAACGTATAACGTATAACGTATAACGTATAACGTATAACGTATAACGTATAACGTATAACGTATAACGTATAACGTACAACGTATAACATATAATATATAACGCATATCCTAGAACTTATGCCGTATAACGTATAGTGTATAACGTATAACGTATAACATATAGTGTATAACGTATAACGTATAACGTATAACTTTTAACGTATAACGTATAACGTATAACTTTTAACGTATAACGTATAACGTATAACGTAATACGCATAACGTATAACGTATAACGGATAACGTATAACGTATAACGTATAACGTATAACGTATAACATATAATCTATAACGCATATCCTAGAACTTATGCCGTATAACGTATAATGTATAACGTATAACGTATAACTTTTAACGTATAACGTATAACGTATAACGTATAACGTATAACGTATAACGTATAACGTATAACGTATAACGTGTAACGTATAACGTATAACGTATAACGTATAACCTATAACGTATAACGTATAACGTATAACGTATAACGTATAACGTATAACGTATAACGTATAAAGTATAACGTATAACGTAATACGTATAACGTATAACGTATAACGTATAACGGATAACGTGTAACGTATATCGTATATCGTATACCGTATAACGTACAACGTATAACGTATAATGTATAACGTATAACATACAATGTATAACGCATATCCTAGAACTTATGCCGTATAACGTATAATGTATAACGTATAACGTATAACTTTTAACGTATAACGTATAACGTATAACGTATAACGTATAACGTATAACGTGTAACGTATAACGTATAACGTATAACGTATAACGTATAACGTATAACGTATAACGTATAACGTATAACGTATAACGTATAACGTATAACGTATAACGTATAACGTAATACGTATAACGTATAACGTATAACTTTTAACGTATAACGTATAACGTATAACGTATAACGTATAACGTATAACGTATAACGTATAACGTATAACGTAAAACGTATAACGTGTAACGTATAACGTATAACGTATAACGTATAACGTATAACGTATAACGTATAACGTATAACGTATAACGTATAACGTATAAAGTATAACGTATAACGTAATACGTATAACGTATAACGTATAACGTATAACGGATAACGTGTAACGTATATCGTATATCGTATACCGTATAACGTACAACGTATAACGTATAATGTATAACGTATAACATACAATGTATAACGCATATCCTAGAACTTATGCTGAATAACGTATAACGTATAGCGTATAACGTATAAAGTATAACGTATAACGTATAACGTATAACGTATAACGTATAACATATAATCTATAACGCATATCCTAGAACTTATGCCGTATAACGTATAATGTATAACGTATAACGTATAACTTTTAACGTATAACGTATAACGTATAACGTATAACGTATAACGTATAACGTATAACGTGTAACGTATAACGTATAACGTATAACGTATAACGTATAACGTATAACGTATAACGTATAACGTATAACGTATAACGTATAACGTATAACTTATAACGTAATACGTATAACGTATAACGTATAACGTATAACGGATAACGTGTAACGTATATCGTATATCGTATACCGTATAACGTACAACGTATAACGTATAATGTATAACGTATAACATACAATGTATAACGCATATCCTAGAACTTATGCTGAATAACGTATAACGTATAGCGTATAACGTATAACGTATAACGTATAACGTAATACGTATAACGTATAACGTATAACGTATAACGTATAAAGTATAACGTATAACGTATAACGGATAACGTATAACGTATACTGTGTAACGTATAACGTATAACGTATAACGTATAACGTATAACGTATAACGTATAACATATAATCTATAACGCATATCCTAGAACTTATGCCGTATAAAGTATAATGTATAACGTATAACGTATAACTTTTAACGTATAACGTATAACGTATAACGTATAACGTATAACGTATAACGTATAACGTAAAACGTATAACGTGTAACGTATAACGTATAGCGTATAACGTATAACGTATAACGTATAACGCATAACATATAATCTATAACGCATATCCTAGAACTTATGCCGTATAACGTATAATGTATAACGTATAACGTATAACGTATAACGTATAACGTATAACGTATAACGTATAACGTATAACGTATAACGTATAACGTATAACGTATAACGTATAACGTATAACGTATAACGTAATACGTATAACGTATAACCTATAACGTATAACGTATAAAGTATAACGTATAACGTATAACGGATAACGTATAACGTATACTGTGTAACGTATAACGTATAACGTATAACGTATAACGTATAACGTATAACGTATAACGTATAACGTATAACGTATAACATATAATCTATAACGCATATCCTAGAACTTATGCCGTATACAGTATAGTGTATAACGTATAACGTATAACTTTTAACGTATAACGTATAACGTATAACGTATAACGTATAACGTATAACGTATAACGTATAACGTGTAACGTATAACGTATAACGTATAACGTATAACGTACAACGCATAACATATAATCTATAACGCATATCCTAGAACTTATGCCGTATAACGTATAATGTATAACGTATAACGTATAACGTATAACGTATAACGTATAACGTATAACGTAATACGTATAACGTATAACGTATAACGTTTAACGGATAACGTGTAACGTATATCGTATATCGTATACCGTATAACGTACAACGTATAACGTATAATGTATAACGTATAACATACAATGTATAACGCATATCCTAGAACTTATGCTGAATAACGTATAACGTATAGCGTATAACGTATAAAGTATAACGTATAACGTATAACGTATAACGTATAACGTATAACGTATAACGTATAACGTATAACGTATAACGTATAACGTACGACGTATAACATATAATATATAACGCATATCCTAGAACTTATGCCGTATAACGTATAGTGTATAACGTATAACGTATAACATACAGTGTATAACGTATAACGTATAACGTATAACGTATAACTTTTAACGTATAACGTATAACGTATAACTTTTAACGTATAACGTATAACGTATAACGTAATACGTATAACGTATAACGTATAACGTATAACGTATAACGTATAACGTATAACGTATAACGTATAACGTATAACATATAATCTATAACGCATATCCTAGAACTTATGCCGTATAACGTATAATGTATAACGTATAACGTATAACTTTTAACGTATAACGTATAACGTATAACGTACAACGTATAACGTATAACGTATAACGTATAACGTATAACGTATAACGTATAACGTGTAACGTATAACGTATAACGTATAACGTATAACGTATAACGTATAACGTATAACGTATAACGTATAACGTATAACGTATAAAGTATAACGTATAACGTAATACGTATAACGTATAACGTATAACGTACAACGGATAACGTGTAACGTATATCGTATATCGTATACCGTATAACGTACAACGTATAACGTATAATGTATAACGTATAACATACAATGTATAACGCATATCCTAGAACTTATGCTGAATAACGTATAACGTATAGCGTATAACGTATAAAGTATAACGTATAACGTATAACGTATAACGTATAACGTATAACGTATAACGTATAACGTATAACGTATAACGTATAACGTATAACGTATAACGTATAACGTACAACGTATAACATATAATATATAACGCATATCCTAGAACTTATGCCGTATAACGTATAGTGTATAACGTATAACGTATAACATATAGTGTATAACGTATAACGTATAACGTATAACTTTTAACGTATAACGTATAACGTATAACTTTTAACGTATAACGTATAACGTATAACGTAATACGTATAACGTATAACGTATAACGTATAACGTATAACGTATAACGTATAACGTATAACGTATAACGTATAACGTATAACGTATAACGTATAACGTATAACGTATAACGTATAACGTATAACGTATAACGTATAACGTATAACGTAATACGTATAACGTATAACGTATAACGTATAACGTATAAAGTATAACGTATAACGTATAACGGATAACGTATAACGTATACTGTGTAACGTATAACGTATAACGTATAACGTATAACGTATAACGTATAACATATAATCTATAACGCATATCCTAGAACTTATGCCGTATAAAGTATAATGTATAACGTATAACGTATAACTTTTAACGTATAACGTATAACTTATAACGTATAACGTATAACGTATAACGTATAACGTATAACGTATAACGTGTAACGTATAACGTATAACGTATAACGTATAACGTATAACGTATAACGTATAACATATAATCTATAACGCATATCCTAGAACTTATGCCGTATAACGTATAATGTATAACGTATAACGTATAACTTTTAACGTATAACGTATAACGTATAACGTATAACGTATAACGTATAACGTATAACGTATAACGTGTAACGTATAACGTATAACGTATAACGTATAACGTATAACGTATAACGTATAACGTATAACGTATAACGTATAACGTATAACGTATAACGTATAACGTATTACGTAATACGTATAACGTATAACGTATAACGTATAACGGATAACGTACAACGTATAACATATAATATATAACGCATATCCTAGAACTTATGCCGTATAACGTATAGTGTATAACGTATAATGCGTAACATATAGTGTATAACGTATAACGTATAACGTATAACTTTTAACGTATAACGTATAACGTATAACTTTTAACGTATAACGTATAACGTATAACGTAATACGTATAACGTATAACGTATAACGTATAACGTATAACGTATAACGTAGAACGAAGAACGTAGAACGTAGAACGTATAACGTATAACGTATAACGTATAACGTATAACGTATAACGTATAACGTATAACGTATAACGTATAACGTATAACGTATAACGTATAACGTATAACGTATAACGTATAACGTATAACGTATAACGTATAACGTAGAACGTAGAACGTATAACGTATAACGTATAACGTATAACGTATTACGTATAACCTATAACATATAACGTATAACGTATAACGTATAACGTATAGCGTATAACGTATAACGTATAACGTATAACGTATAACGTATAACTTTTAACGTATAACGTATAACGTATAACTTTTAACGTATAACGTATAACGTATAACGTAATACGTATAACGTATAACGTATAACGTATAACGTATAACGTATAACGTAGAACGAAGAACGTAGAACGTAGAACGTATAACGTATAACGTATAACGTATAACGTATAACGTATAACGTATAACGTATAACGTATAACGTATAACGTATAACGTATAACGTATAACGTATAACGTATAACGTATAACGTATAACGTATAACGTAATACGTATAACGTATAACGTATAACGTATAACGTATAACGTATAACGTAGAACGTAGAACGTAGAACGTAGAACGTATAACGTATAACGTATAACGTATAACGTATAACGTATAACGTATAACGTATAACGTATAACGTATAACGTATAACGTATAACGTATAACGTATAACGTATAACGTATAACGTATAACGTAGAACGTAGAACGTATAACGTATAACGTATAACGTATAACGTATTACGTATAACCTATAACATATAACGTATAACGTATAACGTATAACGTATAGCGTATAACGTATAACGTATAACGTATAACGTATAACGTATAACGTATAACGTATAACGTATAACGTATAACGTATAAAGTATAACGTATAAGGTATAACGTATAACGTATAACGTATAACGTATAACGTATAACGTAGAACGTATAACGTATAACGTATAACGTATACCGTATAACGTATAACGTATAACGTATAACGTATAACGTATAACGTATAACGTATAACGTATAACGTATAACGTATAACGTATAACGTATAACGTATAACGTATAACGTATAACGTATAACGTATAACGTATAATGTATAACGTATAACGTATTACGTATAACGTATAACGCATAACGTATAACGTGTAACGTGTAACGTATAACGTATAACGTATATCGTATAACGTATAACGTATAACGTATAACGTATAACGTACAACGTATAATGTATAACGTATAACGTATAACGTATAACCTATAACGTATAACGTATAACCTATAACGTAATACGTATAACGTATAACGTATAACGTATAACGCATAACGTATAACGTATAACGTATAACGTATAACGTATAACGTATACCGTATAACGTATAACGTGTAACGTATTACGTATAAAGTATAGCGTATAACGTATAACGTATAACGTATAACGTATAACGTATAACGTATAACGTATAACGTAATACGTATAACGTATAACGTATAACGTATAACGTATAATGTATAACGTATAACGTATAACCTATAACAAATAACGTATAACGTATAACGTATAACGTATAACGTATAACGTATAACGTATAACGTATAACGTATAACGTATAACGTATAACGTATAACGTATAACGTATAACGTATAACGTAATACGTATAACGTATAACGTATAACGTATAACGTATAAAGTATAACGTATAACGTATAACGGATAACGTATAACGTATACTGTGTAACGTATAACGTATAACGTATAACGTATAACGTATAACGTATAACATATAATCTATAACGCATATCCTAGATCTTATGCCGTATAAAGTATAATGTATAACGTATAACGTATAACTTTTAACGTATAACGTATAACGTATAACGTGTAACGTATAACGTATAACGTATGACGTATAACGTGTAACGTATAACGTATAACGTATAACGTATAACGTACAACGCATAACATATAATCTATAACGCATATCCTAGAACTTATGCCGTATAACGTATAATGTATAACGTATAACGTATAACGTATAACGTATAACGTATAACGTATAACGTATAACGTATAACGTATAACGTATAACGTATAACGTATAACGTATAACGTATAACGTATAACGTATAACGTATAACGTATAACGTATAACGTATAACGTATAACGTAATACGTATAACGTATAACGTATAACGTATAACGTATAAAGTATAACGTATAACGTATAACGGATAACGTATAACGTATACTGTGTAACGTATAACGTATAACGTATAACGTATAACGTATAACGTATAACATATAATCTATAACGCATATCCTAGAACTTATGCCGTATAACGTATAATGTATAACGTATAACGTATAACTTTTAACGTATAACGTATAACTTTTAACGTATAACGTATAACGTATAACGTATAACGTATAACGTATAACGTATAACGTATAACGTGTAACGTATAACGTATAACGTATAACGTATAACGTATAACGTATAACGTATAACGTATAACGTATAACGTATAACGTATGAAGTATAACGTATAACGTAATACGTATAACGTATAACGTATAACGTATAACGGATAACGTGTAACGTATATCGTATATCGTATACCGTATGACGTACAACGTATAACGTATAATGTATAACGTATAACATACAATGTATAACGCATATCCTAGAACTTATGCTGAATAACGTATAACGTATAGCGTATAACGTATAAAGTATAACGTATAACGTATAACGTATAACGTATAACGTATAACATATAATCTATAACGCATATCCTAGAACTTATGCCGTATAACGTATAATGTATAACGTATAACGTATAACTTTTAACGTATAACGTATAACGTATAACGTATAACGTATAACGTATAACGTATAACGTATAACGTATACCGTGTAACGTATAACGTATAACGTATAACGTATAACGTATAACGTATAACGTATAACGTATAACGTATAACGTATAACGTATAACGTGTAACGTATAACGTATAACGTATAACGTATAACGTATAACGTATAACGTATAACGTATAACGTATAACGTATAACGTATAACGTATAACGTATAACGTATAACGTAATACGCATAGCGTATAACGTATAACGTATAACGGATAACGTGTAACGTATATCGTATATCGTATACCGTAAAACGTATAACGTATAACGTATAACGTATAACGTATAACGTATAACGTATAACGTATAACGTATAACGTATAACGTATAACATACAATGTATAACGCATATCCTAGAACTTATGCTGAATAACGTATAACGTATAGCGTATAACGTATAAAGTATAACGTATAACGTATAACGTATAACGTATAACGTATAACGTATAACGTATAACGTATACCGTATAACGTATAACGTGTAACGTATTACGTATAAAGTATAGCGTATAACGTATAACGTATAACGTATAACGTATAAAGTATAACGTATAACGTATAACGTATAACGTGTAACGTATAACGTATAACGTATAACGTATAACGTACAACGCATAACATATAATCTATAACGCATATCCTAGAACTTATGCCGTATAACGTATAATGTATAACGTATAACGTATAACGTATAACGTATAACGTATAACGTATAACGTATAATGTATAACGTATAACGTATAACCTATAACAAATAACGTATAACGTATAACGTATAACATATAGTGTATAACGTATAACGTATAACGTATAACTTTTAACGTATAACGTATAACGTATAACTTTTAACGTATAACGTATAACGTATAACGTAATACGTATAACGTATAACGTATAACGTATAACCTATAACGTATAACGTATAACCTATAACGTAATACGTATAACGTATAACGTATAACGTATAACGCATAACGTATAACGTATAACGTATAACGTATAACGTATAACGTATACCGTATAACGTATAACGTGTAACGTATTACGTATAAAGTATAGCGTATAACGTATAACGTATAACGTATAACGTATAACGTATAACGTATAACGTAATACGTATAACATATAACGTATAACGTATAACGTATAATGTATAACGTATAACGTATAACCTATAACAAATAACGTATAACGTATAACGTATAACGTATAACGTATAACGTATAACGTATAACGTATAACGTATAACGTATAACGTATAACGTATAACGTATAACGTATAACGTATAACGTATAACGTATAACGTAATACGTATAACGTATAACGTATAACGTATAACGTATAAAGTATAGCGTATAACGTATAACGGATAACGTATAACGTATACTGTGTAACGTATAACGTATAACGTATAACGTATAACGTATAACGTATAACATATAATCTATAACGCATATCCTAGATCTTATGCCGTATAAAGTATAATGTATAACGTATAACGTATAACTTTTAACGTATAACGTATAACGTATAACGTATAACGTATAACGTATAACGTATAACGTATAACGTGAAACGTATAACGTATAACGTATAACGTATAACGTATAACGCATAACATATAATCTATAACGCATATCCTAGAACTTATGCTGTATAACGTATAATGTATAACGTATAATGTATAACGTATAACGTATAACGTATAACGTATAACGTATAACGTATAACGTATAACATATAATCTATAACGCATATCCTAGAACTTATGCCGTATAACGTATAATGTATAACGTATAACGTATAACTTTTAACGTATAACGTATAACGTATAACGTACAACGTATAACGTATAACGTATAACGTATAACGTATAACGTATAACGTATAACGTGTAACGTATAACGTATAACGTATAACGTATAACGTATAACGTATAACGTATAACGTATAACGTATAACGTATAACGTATAAAGTATAACGTATAACGTAATACGTATAACGTATAACGTATAACGTATAACGGATAACGTGTAACGTATATCGTATATCGTATACCGTATAACGTACAACGTATAACGTATAATGTATAACGTATAACATACAATGTATAACGCATATCCTAGAACTTATGCTGAATAACGTATAACGTATAGCGTATAACGTATAAAGTATAACGTATAACGTATAACGTATAACGTATAACGTATAACGTATAACGTATAACGTATAACGTATAACGTATAACGTATAACGTATAACGTATAACGTACAACGTATAACATATAATATATAACGCATATCCTAGAACTTATGCCGTATAACGTATAGTGTATAACGTATAACGTATAACATATAGTGTATAACGTATAACGTATAACGTATAACTTTTAACGTATAACGTATAACGTATAACTTTTAACGTATAACGTATAACGTATAACGTAATACGTATAACGTATAACGTATAACGTATAACGTATAACGTATAACGTATAACGTATAACGTATAACGTATAACGTATAACGTATAACGTATAACGTATAACGTATAACGTATAACGTAATACGTATAACGTATAACGTATAACGTATAACGTATAAAGTATAACGTATAACGTATAACGGATACCGTATAACGTATACTGTGTAACGTATAACGTATAACGTATAACGTATAACGTATAACGTATAACATATAATCTATAACGCATATCCTAGAACTTATGCCGTATAAAGTATAATGTATAACGTATAACGTATAACTTTTAACGTATAACGTATAACTTATAACGTATAACGTATAACGTATAACGTATAACGTATAACGTATAACGTGTAACGTATAACGTATAACGTATAACGTATAACGTATAACGTATAACGTATAACATATAATCTATAACGCATATCCTAGAACTTATGCCGTATAACGTATAATGTATAACGTATAACGTATAACTTTTAACGTATAACGTATAACGTATAACGTATAACGTATAACGTATAACGTATAACGTATAACGTGTAACGTATAACGTATAACGTATAACGTATAACGTATAACGTATAACGTATAACGTATAACGTATAACGTATAACGTATAACGTATAACGTATTACGTAATACGTATAACGTATAACGTATAACGTATAACGGATAACGTACAACGTATAACATATAATATATAACGCATATCCTAGAACTTATGCCGTATAACGTATAGTGTATAACGTATAACGTATAACATATAGTGTATAACGTATAACGTATAACGTATAACTTTTAACGTATAACGTATAACGTATAACTTTTAACGTATAACGTATAACGTATAACGTAATACGTATAACGTATAACGTATAACGTATAACGTATAACGTATAACGTAGAACGAAGAACGTAGAACGTAGAACGTATAACGTATAACGTATAACGTATAACGTATAACGTATAACGTATAACGTATAACGTATAACGTATAACGTATAACGTATAACGTATAACGTATAACGTATAACGTATAACGTATAACGTATAACGTATAACGTAGAACGTAGAACGTATAACGTATAACGTATAACGTATAACGTATTACGTATAACCTATAACATATAACGTATAACGTATAACGTATAACGTATAGCGTATAACGTATAACGTATAACGTATAACGTATAACGTATAACGTATAACGTATAACGTATAACGTATAACGTATAAAGTATAACGTATAACGTATAACGTATAACGTATAACGTATAACGTATAACGTATAACGTAGAACGTATAACGTATAACGTATAACGTATACCGTATAACTTTTAACGTATAACGTATAACGTATAACTTTTAACGTATAACGTATAACGTATAACGTAATACGTATAACGTATAACGTATAACGTATAACGTATAACGTATAACGTAGAACGTAGAACGTAGAACGTAGAACGTATAACGTATAACGTATAACGTATAACGTATAACGTATAACGTATAACGTATAACGTATAACGTATAACGTATAACGTATAACGTATAACGTATAACGTATAACGTATAACGTATAACGTATAACGTAGAACGTAGAACGTATAACGTATAACGTATAACGTATAACGTATTACGTATAACCTATAACATATAACGTATAACGTATAACGTATAACGTATAGCGTATAACGTATAACGTATAACGTATAACGTATAACGTATAACGTATAACGTATAACGTATAACGTATAACGTATAAAGTATAACGTATAAGGTATAACGTATAACGTATAACGTATAACGTATAACGTATAACGTAGAACGTATAACGTATAACGTATAACGTATACCGTATAACGTATAACGTATAACGTATAACGTATAACGTATAACGTATAACGTATAACGTATAACGTATAACGTATAACGTATAACGTATAACGTATAACGTATAACGTATAACGTATAACGTATAACGTATAACGTATAATGTATAACGTATAACGTATTACGTATAACGTATAACGTATAACGTATAACGTGTAACGTGTAACGTATAACGTATAACGTATATCGTATAACGTATAACGTATAACGTATAACGTATAACGTACAACGTATAATGTATAACGTATAACGTATAACGTATAACGTATAACCTATAACGTATAACGTATAACCTATAACGTAATACGTATAACGTATAACGTATAACGTATAACGCATAACGTATAACGTATAACGTATAACGTATAACGTATAACGTATACCGTATAACGTATAACGTGTAACGTATTACGTATAAAGTATAGCGTATAACGTATAACGTATAACGTATAACGTATAACGTATAACGTATAACGTAATACGTATAACGTATAACGTATAACGTATAACGTATAATGTATAACGTATAACGTATAACCTATAACAAATAACGTATAACGTATAACGTATAACGTATAACGTATAACGTATAACGTATAACGTATAACGTATAACGTATAACGTATAACGTATAACGTATAACGTATAACGTATAACGTAATACGTATAACGTATAACGTATAACGTATAACGTATAAAGTATAACGTATAACGTATAACGGATAACGTATAACGTATACTGTGTAACGTATAACGTATAACGTATAACGTATAACGTATAACGTATAACATATAATCTATAACGCATATCCTAGATCTTATGCCGTATAAAGTATAATGTATAACGTATAACGTATAACTTTTAACGTATAACGTATAACGTATAACGTATAACGTATAACGTATAACGTATAACGTATAACGTATAACGTGTAACGTATAACGTATAACGTATAACGTATAACGTACAACGCATAACATATAATCTATAACGCATATCCTAGAACTTATGCCGTATAACGTATAATGTATAACGTATAACGTATAACGTATAACGTATAACGTATAACGTATAACGTATAACGTATAACGTATAACGTATAACGTATAACGTATAACGTATAACGTATAACGTATAACGTATAACGTATAACGTATAACGTATAACGTATAACGTATAACGTATAACGTATAACGTATAACGTATAACGTAATACGTATAACGTATAACGTATAACGTATAACGTATAAAGTATAACGTATAACGTATAACGTATAACGGATAACGTATAACGTATACTGTGTAACGTATAACGTATAACGTATAACGTATAACGTATAACGTATAACATATAATCTATAACGCATATCCTAGAACTTATGCCGTATAACGTATAATGTATAACGTATAACGTATAACTTTTAACGTATAACGTATAACTTTTAACGTATAACGTATAACGTATAACGTATAACGTATAACGTATAACGTATAACGTATAACGTGTAACGTATAACGTATAACGTATAACGTATAACGTATAACGTATAACGTATAACGTATAACGTATAACGTATAACGTATAAAGTATAACGTATAACGTAATACGTATAACGTATAACGTATAACGTATAACGGATAACGTGTAACGTATATCGTATATCGTATACCGTATGACGTACAACGTATAACGTATAATGTATAACGTATAACATACAATGTATAACGCATATCCTAGAACTTATGCTGAATAACGTATAACGTATAGCGTATAACGTATAAAGTATAACGTATAACGTATAACGTATAACGTATAACGTATAACATATAATCTATAACGCATATCCTAGAACTTATGCCGTATAACGTATAATGTATAACGTATAACGTATAACTTTTAACGTATAACGTATAACGTATAACGTATAACGTATAACGTATAACGTATAACGTATAACGTATACCGTGTAACGTATAACGTATAACGTATAACGTATAACGTATAACGTATAACGTATAACGTATAACGTATAACGTATAACGTATAACGTGTAACGTATAACGTATAACGTATAACGTATAACGTATAACGTATAACGTATAACGTATAACGTATAACGTATAACGTATAACGTATAACGTATAACGTAATACGCATAACGTATAACGTATAACGTATAACGGATAACGTGTAACGTATATCGTATATCGTATACCGTAAAACGTATAACGTATAACGTATAACGTATAACGTATAACGTATAACGTATAACGTATAACGTATAACGTATAACGTATAACATACAATGTATAACGCATATCCTAGAACTTATGCTGAATAACGTATAACGTATAGCGTATAACGTATAAAGTATAACGTATAACGTATAACGTATAACGTATAACGTATAACGTATAACGTATAACGTATAACGTATAACGTAGAACGTATAACCTATAACGTATAACGGATAACCTATAACGTAATACGTATAACGTATAACGTATAACGTATAACGTATAACGTATAACGTATAACGTATAACGTATAACGTATAACGTATAACGTATAACGTATACCGTATAACGTATAACGTATAACGTATAACGTATAACGTATAACGTATAACGTATAACGTATAACGTATAACGTAATACGTATAACGTATAACGTATAACGTATAACGTATAACGTATAACGTATAACGTATAACGTATAACGTATTACGTATAACCTATAACATATAACGTATAACGTATAACGTATAACGTATAACGTATAACGTATAACGTGTAACGTATAACGTATAACGTATAACGTATAACGTATAACGTAATACGTATAACGTATAACGTATAACGTATAACGTGTAATGTATAACGTATAACGTATAACCTATAACTAATGACGTATAACGTATAACGTCATACGTATAACGTATAACGTGTAACGTATAACGTATAACGTATAACGTATAACGTATAACGTAATACTTATAACGTATAACGTATAACGTATAACGTATAACGTAGAACGTATAACGTATAACGTATAACGTATAACGTATAACGTATAACGTATAACGTATAACGTATAACGTATAACGTATAACGTATAACGTATAACGTATAACGTATAACGTATAACGTATAACGTATAACGTATAACGTATAACGTATAACGTATAACGTATAACGTATAACGTATAACGTAATACGTATAACGGATAACGTATAACGTATAACGTATAACGTATAACGTATAACGTACAACGTATAACGTATAACGTATAACGTATAACATATAATCTATAACGCATATCCTAGAACTTATGCCGTATAACATATAACGTATAACGTATAACATATAATCTATAACGTATATCCTAGAACTTATGCCGTATAACATATAACGTATAACGTATAACGTATAACGTATAACGTATAACGTATAACGTATAACGTATAACGTATAACGTATAACGTATAACGTATAACGTATAACGTATAACGTATAACGTATAATGTATAACGTATACCGTATAACGTACAACGAGTAACGCATAACGTATAACGTATAAGGTATAACGTATAACGTATAACGTATAACGTATAACGTATAACGTATAACGTATAACGTATAACGTATAACGTATAACGTAATACGTATAACGTATAACGTATAACGTATAACGTATAACGTATAACGTATAACGTATAACGTATAACGTATAACGTATAACGTATAACGTATAACGTATAACGTATAACGTAGAACGTATAACGTATAACGTATAACGTATAACGTATAACGTATAACGTATAACGTAATACGTATAACGTATAACGTATAACGTATAACGTACAACGGATAACGTATAACGTATAACGTATAACGTATAACGTATAACGTATAACGTATAACGTATAACGTGTAACGTATAACGTATAACTTATAACGTATAACGTATAACGTATAACGTATAACGTATAACGTATAACGTATAACGTATAACGTATAACGTATAACGTATAACGTAATACGTATAACGTATAAAGTATAACGTATAACGTATAACGTATAACGTATAACGTATAACGTATAACGTATAACGTATAACGTATAACGTATAACGTATAACGTATAACGTATAACGTATAACGTATAACGTATAACGTATAACGTATAACGTATAACGTATAACGTATAACGTATAACGTATAACGTATAACGTATAACGTATAACGTAGAACGTATAATGTATAACGTATAACGTATAACGTATAACCTATAACGTATAACGTATAACCTATAACGTAATACATATAACGTATAACGTATAACGTATAACGTATAACGCATAACGTATTACGTATAACGTATAACGTATAACGTATACCGTATAACGTATAACGTGTAACGTATAACGTATAACGTATAGCGTATAACGTATATCGTATAACGTATAACGTTTAACGTATAACGTATAAAATATAATGTATAACGCATATCCTAGAACTTATGCTGAATAACGTATAACGTATAACGTATAACGTATAACGTATAACGTATAACGTATAACGTATAACGTATAACGTATAACGTATAACGTATAACGTATAACGTAATACGTATAACGTATAACGTATAACGTATAACGTATAACGTATAACGTATAACGTATAACGTATAACGTAATACGTATAACGTATAACGTATAACGTATAACGTATAACGTATAACGTATAACGTATAACGTATAACGTAATACGTATAACGTATAACGAATAACGTATAACGTATAACGTATAACGTATAACGTATAACCTATAACTAAAAACGTATAACGTATAACGTAATACGTATAACGTATAACGTATAACGTATATCGTTTAACGTATAACGTATAACGTATAACGTATAACGTAATACGTATAACGTATAACGTATAACGTATAACGTATAACGTATAACGTATAACGTATAACGTATAACGTATAACGTATACCGTATAACGTATAACGTATAACGTATAACGTATAACGTATAACGTATAACGTATAACGTATAACGTATAACGTAATACGTATAACGTATAACGTATAACGTATAACGTATAACGTATAACGTATAACGTATAACGTATAACGTATTACGTATAACCTATAACATATAACGTATAACGTATAACGTATAACGTATAACGTATAACGCATAACGTGTAACGTATAACGTATAACGTATAACGTATAACGTATAACGTATAACGTGTAACGTATAACGTATAACGTATAACGTATAACGTATAACGTAATACGTATAACGTATAACGTATAACGTATAACGTACAACGGATAACGTATAACGTATAACGTATAACGTATAACGTATAACGTATAACGTATAACGTATAACGTATAACGTATAACGTATAACGTAGAACGTATAACGTATAACGTATAACGTAAAGCGTATACCGTATAACGTATAACGTATAACGTATAACGTATAACGTATAACGTATAACGCTTATCCTATGACGTATACGGTATAACGTATGATGTATAACGAATAACGTATAACGTATAACGTATAACGTATAACGTATAACGTATAACGTATAACGTATAACGTATAACGTAAAACGTATAACGTATAACGTATAACGTATAACGTATAACGTATAACGTATAACGTATAACGTATAACGTATAACCTATAACGTATAACGTATAACCTATAACGTAATACGTATAACGTATAACGTATAACGTATAACGTATAACGCATAACGTATAACGTATAACGTATAACGTATAACCTATAACGTATACCGTATAACGTATAACGTGTAACGTATAACGTATAACGTATAGCGTATAACGTATATCGTATAACGTATAACGTTTAACGTATAACGTATAACATATAATGTATAACGCATATCCTAGAACTTATGCTGAATAACGTATAATGTATAACGTATAACGTATAACGTATAACGTATAACGTAGAACGTAGAACGTATAACGTAGAACGTATAACGTATAACGTATAACGTATAACGTAATACGTATAACGTATGACGTATAACGTATAACGTATAACGTATAACGTATAACGTATAACGTATAACGTATAAAGTATAACGTATAACGTATAACGTATAACGTATAACGTATAACGTATAACGTAGAACGTATAATCTATAACGTATAACGGATAACCTATAACGTAATACGTATAACGTATAACGTATAACGTATAACGTATAACGTATAACGTATAACGTATAACGTATAACGTATAACGTATAACGTATAACGTATAACGTATACCGTATAACGTATAACGTATAACGTATAACGTATAACGTATAACGTATAACGTATAACGTATAACGTATAACGTAATACGTATAACGTATAACGTATAACGTATAACGTATAACGTATAACGTATAACGTATAACGTATAACGTATTACGTATAACCTATAACATATAACGTATAACGTATAACGTATAACGTATAACGTATAACGTATAACGTGTAACGTATAACGTATAACGTATAACGTATAACGTATAACGTAATACGTATAACGTATAACGTATAACGTATAACGTGTAATGTATAACGTATAACGTATAACCTATAACTAATAACGTATAACGTATAACGTAATACGTATAACGTATAACGTGTAACGTATAACGTATAACGTATAACGTATAACGTATAACGTAATACGTATAACGTATAACGTATAACGTATAACGTATAACGTATAACGTATAACGTATAACGTATAACGTATAACGTATAACGTATAACGTATAACGTATACCGTATAACGTATAACGTGTAACGTATAACGTATAACGTAGAACGTATAACCTATAACGTATAACGGATAACCTATAACGTAATACGTATAACGTATAACGTATAACGTATAACGTATAACGTATATCGTATAACGTATAACGTATAACGTATAACGTATAACGTATACCGTATAACGTATAACGTATAACGTATAACGTATAACGTATAACGTGTAACGTATAACGTATAACGTATAACGTATAACGTGTAACGTAATACGTATAACGTATAACGTATAACGTATAACGTGTAATGTATAACGTATAACGTATAACCTATAACTAATAACGTATAACGTATAACGTAATACGTATAACGTATAACGTATAACGTATAACGTATAACGTATAACGTATAACGTAATACGTATAACGTATAACGTATAACGTATAACGTATAACGTATAACGTATAACGTATAACGTATAACGTATAACGTATAACGTATAACGTATAACGTATAACGTATAACGTATAACGTATAACGTATAACGTAATACGTATAACGGATAACGTATAACGTATAACGTATAACGTATAACGTATAACGTATAACGTATAACGTATAACGTATAACGTATAACGTATAACGTATAACGTATAACGTATAACGTATAACGTATAACGTATAACGTATAACGTATAACGTATAACGTATAACGTATAACGTAGAACGTAGAACGTATAATGTATAACGTATAACGTATAACGTATAACCTATAACGTATAACGTATAACCTATAACGTAATACATATAACGTATAACGTATAACGTATAACGTATAACGCATAACGTATTACGTATAACGTATAACGTATAACGTATACCGTATAACGTATAACGTGTAACGTATAACGTATAACGTATAGCGTATAACGTATATCGTATAACGTATAACGTTTAACGTATAACGTATAAAATATAATGTATAACGCATATCCTAGAACTTATGCTGAATAACGTATAACGTATAACGTATAACGTATAACGTATAACGTATAACGTATAACGTATAACGTATAACGTATAACGTATAACGTATAACGTATAACGTATAACGTATAACGTATAACGTAATACGTATAACGTATAACGTATAACGTATAACGTATAACGTATAACGTATAACGTATAACGTATAACGTAATACGTATAACGTATAACGTATAACGTATAACGTATAACGTATAACGTATAACGTATAACGTATAACGTAATACGTATAACGTATAACGTATAACGTATAACGTATAACGTATAACGTATAACGTATAACCTATAACTAAAAACGTATAACGTATAACGTAATACGTATAACGTATAACGTATAACGTATAACGTATAACGTTTAACGTATAACGTATAACGTATAACGTATAACGTAATACGTATAACGTATAACGTATAACGTATAACGTATAACGTATAACGTATAACGTATAACGTATAACGTATACCGTATAACGTATAACGTATAACGTATAACGTATAACGTATAACGTATAACGTATAACGTATAACGTATAACGTAATACGTATAACGTATAACGTATAACGTATAACGTATAACGTATAACGTATAACGCATAACGTGTAACGTATAACGTATAACGTAATACGTATAACGTATAACGTATAACGCATAACGTATAACGTATAACGTATAACGTATAACGTATAACGTATTACGTATAACCTATAACATATAACGTATAACGTATAACGTATAACGTATAACGTATAACGCATAACGTGTAACGTATAACGTATAACGTATAACGTATAACGTATAACGTATAACGTGTAATGTATAACGTATAACGTATAACGTATAACGTATAACGTATAACGTATAACGTAATACGTATAACGTATAACGTATAACGTATAACGTATAACGTATAACGTATAACGTGTAACGTATAACGTATTACTTATAACGTATAACGTATAACGTATAACGTATAACGTATAACGTATAACGTATAACGTATAACGTATAACGTATAACGTATAACGTATAACGTATAACGTAATACGTATAACGTATAACGTATAACGTATAACGTGTAATGTATAACGTATAACGTATAACCTATAACTAATAACGTATAACGTATAACGGATAACGTATAACGTATACTGTGTAACGTATAACGTATTACGTATAACCTATAACATATAACGTATAACGTATAACGTATAACGTATAACGTATAACGTATAACGTATAACGTATAACGTAATACGTATAACGTATAACGTATAACGTATAACGTAATACGTATAACGGATAACGTATAACGTATAACGTATAACGTATAACGTATAACGTACAACGTATAACGTATAACGTATAACGTACAACGTATAACGTATAACGTATAACGTATAACGTATAACGCATAACGTATTACGTATAACGTATAACGTATAACGTATACCGTATAACGTATAACGTGTAACGTATAACGTATAACGTAGAACGTATAACCTATAACGTATAACGGATAACCTATAACGTAATACGTATAACGTATAACGTATAACGTATAACGTATAACGTATATCGTATAACGTATAACGTATAACGTATAACGTATAACGTATACCGTATAACGTATAACGTATAACGTATAACGTATAACGTATAACGTAATACGTATAACGTATAACGTATAACGTGTAACGTATAACGTATAACGTATAACGTATAACGTGTAACGTAATACGTATAACGTATAACGTATAACGTATAACGTGTAATGTATAACGTATAACGTATAACCTATAACTAATAACGTATAACGTATAACGTAATACGTATAACGTATAACGTATAACGTATAACGTATAACGTATAACGTATAACGTAATACGTATAACGTATAACGTATAACGTATAACGTATAACGTATAACGTATAACGTATAACGTATAACGTATAACGTATAACGTATAACGTATAACGTATAACGTATAACGTATAACGTATAACGTATAACGTATAACGTATAACGTATAACGTATAACGTATAACGTATAACGTATAACGTATAACGTAGAACGTAGAACGTATAATGTATAACGTATAACGTATAACGTATAACCTATAACGTATAACGTATAACCTATAACGTAATACATATAACGTATAACGTATAACGTATAACGTATAACGCATAACGTATTACGTATAACGTATAACGTATAACGTATACCGTATAACGTATAACGTGTAACGTATAACGTATAACGTATAGCGTATAACGTATATCGTATAACGTATAACGTTTAACGTATAACGTATAAAATATAATGTATAACGCATATCCTAGAACTTATGCTGAATAACGTATAACGTATAACGTATAACGTATAACGTATAACGTATAACGTATAACGTATAACGTATAACGTATAACGTATAACGTATAACGTATAACGTATAACGTATAACGTATAACGTATAACGTAATACGTATAACGTATAACGTATAACGTATAACGTATAACCGATAACGTATAACGTATAACGTATAACGTATAACGTATAACGTATAACGTATAACGTATAACGTATAACGTATAACGTATAACGTATAACGTATAACGTATAACGTATAACGTATAACGTATAACGTATAACGTATAACGTATAACGTATAACGTATAACGTAGAACGTATAATGTATAACGTATAACGTATAACGTATAACCTATAACGTATAACGTATAACCTATAACGTAATACATATAACGTATAACGTATAACGTATAACGTATAACGCATAACGTATTACGTATAACGTATAACGTATAACGTATACCGTATAACGTATAACGTGTAACGTATAACGTATAACGTATAGCGTATAACGTATATCGTATAACGTATAACGTTTAACGTATAACGTATAAAATATAATGTATAACGCATATCCTAGAACTTATGCTGAATAACGTATAACGTATAACGTATAACGTATACGGTATAACGTATAACGTATAACGTATAACGTATAACGTATAACGTATAACGTATAACGTAATACGTATAACGTATAACGTATAACGTATAACGTATAACGTATAACGTATAACGTATAACGTATAACGTAATACGTATAACGTATAACGTATAACGTATAACGTATAACGTATAACGTATAACGTATAACGTATAACCTATAACTAAAAACGTATAACGTATAACGTAATACGTGTAACGTATAACGTATAACGTATAACGTTTAACGTATAACGTATAACGTATAACGTATAACGTAATACGTATAACGTATAACGTATAACGTATAACGTATAACGTATAACGTATAACGTATAACGTATAACGTATAACGTATACCGTATAACGTATAACGTATAACGTATAACGTATAACGTATAACGTATAACGTATAACGTATAACGTATAACGTAATACGTATAACGTATAACGTATAACGTATAACGTATAACGTATAACGTATAACGTATAACGTATAACGTATTACGTATAACCTATAACATATAACGTATAACGTATAACGTATAACGTATAACGTGTAACGTATAACGTGTAACGTATAACGTATAACGTATAACGTATAACGTATAACGTATAACGTGTAATGTATAACGTATAACGTATAACCTATAACTAATAACGTATAACGTATAACGTAATACGTATAACGTATAACGTGTAACGTATAACGTATAACGTATAACGTATAACGTATAACGTATAACGTAATACGTATAACGTATAACGTATAACGTATAACGTAATACGTATAACGGATAACGTATAACGTATAACGTATAACGTATAACGTATAACGTACAACGTATAACGTATAACGTATAACGTATAACGTATAACGTATAACGTATAACGTATAACGTAGAACGTATAACGTATAACGTATAACGTATAACGTATAACGTAATACGTATAACGTATAACGTATAACGTATAACGTATAACGTATAACGTATAACGTATTACGTATAACCTATAACATATAACGTATAACGTATAACGTATAACGTATAACGTATAACGTATAACGTGTAACGTATAACGTATAACGTATAACGTATAACGTATAACGTAATACGTATAACGTATAACGTATAACGTATAACGTGTAATGTATAACGTATAACGTATAACCTATAACTAATAACGTATAACGTATAACGGATAACGTATAACGTATACTGTGTAACGTATAACGTATAACGTATAACGTATAACGTATAACGTATAACATATAATCTATAACGCATATCCTAGAACTTATGCCGTATAACGTATAATGTATAACGTATAACGTATAACTTTTAACGTATAACGTATAACGTATAACGTATAACGTATAACGTATAACGTATAACGTATAACGTGTAACGTATAACGTATAACGTATAACGTATAACGTATAACGTATAACGTATAACGTATAACGTATAACGTATAACGTATAACGTATAACGTATAACGTATAACGTAGTACGTATAACGTATAACGTATAACGTATAACGGATAACGTGTAACGTATATCGTATATCGTATACCGTATAACGTACAACGTATAACGTATAATGTATAACGTATAACATATAATGTATAACTCTTATCCTAGAACTTATGCTGAATAACGTATAACGTATAGCGTATAACGTATAACGTATAACGTATAACGTATAACGTATAACGTACAACGTATAACGTATAACGTACAACGTATAACATATAATATATAACGCATATCCTAGAACTTATGCCGTATAACGTATAGTGTATAACGTATAACGTATAACGTATAACTTTTAACGTATAACGTATAACGTATAACGTAATACGTATAACGTATAACGTATAACGTATAACGTATAACGTATAACGTATAACGTATAACGTATAACGTATAACGTATAACGTATAACGTATAACGTATAACGTATAACGTATAACGTATAACGTATAACGTATAACGTATAACGTATAACGTATAACGTATAACGTATAACGTATAACGTATAACGTATAACGTATAACGTATAACGTATAACGTATAACGTATAACGTATAACGTACAACGTATAACATATAATATATAACGCATATCCTAGAACTTATGCCGTATAACGTATAGTGTATAACGTATAACGTATAACATATAGTGTATAACGTATAACGTATAACGTATAACTTTTAACGTATAACGTATAACGTATAACGTAATACGTATAACGTATAACGTATAACGTATAACGTATAACGTATAACGTATAACGTATAACGTATAACGTATAACGTATAACGTATAACGTATAACGTATAACGTATAACGTATAACGTATAACGTATAACGTATAACGTATAACTTATAACGTATAACGTATAACGTATAACGTTTAACGTATAACGTATAACGTATAACGTATAACGTATAACGTATAACGTATAACGTATAACGTATAACGTATAACGTATAACGTATAACGTATAACGTATAACGTATAACGTATAACGTATAACGTATAACGTATAACGTATAACGTATAACGTATAACGTATAACGTATAACGTATAACGTATAACGTATAACGTATAACGTATAACGTATAACGTATAACGTATAACGTATAACGTATAACGTATAACGTATAACGTATAACGTATAGCGTATAACGTATAACGTATAACGTATAACGTATAACGTATAACGTATAACGTATAACGTATAAAGTATAACGTATAACGTATAACGTATAACGTATAACGTATTACGTAAAACCTATAGCATATAACGTATAACGTATAACGTATAACGTATAGCGTATAACGTATAACGTATAACGTATAACGTATAACGTATAACGTATAACGTATAACGTATAACGTATAACGTATAACGTATAACGTATAACGTATAACGTATAACGTATAACGTATAACGTATAACGTATAACGTATAACGTATAACGTATAACGTATAACGTATAACGTATAACGTATAACGTATAACGTATAACGTATAACGTATAACGTATAACGTACAACGTATAACATATAATATATAACGCATATCCTAGAACTTATGCCGTATAACGTATAGTGTATAACGTATAACGTATAACATATAGTGTATAACGTATAACGTATAACGTATAACGTATATCGTATAACGTATAACGTATAACGTATAACGTATAACGTATAACGTATAACGTATAACGTATAACGTATAACGTATAACGTATAACGTATAACGTATAACGTATAACGTATAACGTATAACGTATAACGTAAAACGTATAACGTATAACGTATAACGTATAACGTATAACGTATAACGTATAACGTATAACGTATAACGTATAACCTATAACGTATAACGTATAACCTATAACGTAATACGTATAACGTATAACGTATAACGTATAACGTATAACGCATAACGTATAACGTATAACGTATAACGTATAACCTATAACGTATACCGTATACCGTATAACGTATAACGTGTAACGTATAACGTATAACGTATAGCGTATAACGTATATCGTATAACGTATAACGTTTAACGTATAACGTATAACATATAATGTATAACGCATATCCTAGAACTTATGCTGAATAACGTATAATGTATAACGTATAACGTATAACGTATAACGTATAACGTATAACGTATAACGTATAACGTGTAACGTATAACGTATAACGTATAACGTATAACGTATAACGTGTAACGTATAACGTATAACGTATAACGTATAACGTATAACGTATAACGTATAACGTATAACGTATAACGTAATACGTATAACGTATAACGTATAACGTATAACGGATAACGTGTAACGTATATCGTATATCGTATACCGTATAACGTACAACGTATAACGTATAATGTATAACGTATAACATACAATGTATAACGCATATCCTAGAACTTATGCTGAATAACGTATAACGTATAGCGTATAACGTATAAAGTATAACGTATAACGTATAACGTATAACGTATAACGTATAACGTATAACGTATAACGTATAACGTATAACGTATAACGTATAACGTACAACGTATAACATATAATATATAACGCATATCCTAGAACTTATGCCGTATAACGTATAGTGTATAACGTATAACGTATAACATATAGTGTATAACGTATAACGTATAACGTATAACTTTTAACGTATAACGTATAACGTATAACTTTTAACGTATAACGTATAACGTATAACGTAATACGTATAACGTATAACGTATAACGTATAACGTATAACGTATAACGTAATACGTATAACGTATAACGTATAACGTATAACGGATAACGTGTAACGTATATCGTATATCGTATACCGTATAACGTACAACGTATAACGTATAATGTATAACGTATAACATACAAAGTATAACGCATATCCTAGAACTTATGCTGAATAACGTATAACGTATAGCGTATAACGTATAAAGTATAACGTATAACGTATAACGTATAACGTATAACGTATAACGTATAACGTATAACGTATAACGTATAACGTATAACGTAAAACGTATAACGTACAACGTATAACATATAATATATAACGCATATCCTAGAACTTATGCCGTATAACGTATAGTGTATAACGTATAACGTATAACATATAGTGTATAACGTATAACGTATAACGTATAACTTTTAACGTATAACGTATAACGTATAACTTTTAACGTATAACGTATAACGTATAACTTTTAACGTATAACGTATAACGTATAACGTAATACGTATAACGTATAACGTATAACGTATAACGTATAACGTATAACGTATAACGTATAACGTATAACGTATAACGCATAACATATAATCTATAACGCATATCCTAGAACTTATGCCGTATAACGTATAATGTATAACGTATAACGTATAACGTATAACGTATAACGTATAACGTATAACGTATAACGTATAACGTATAACGTATAACGTATAACGTATTACGTATAACGTATAACGTAATACGTATAACGTATAACGTATAACGTATAACGTATAACGTTTAACGTATAACGTATAACGTATAACGTATAACGTATAACGTATAACGTATAACGTATAACGTATAACGTATAACGTATAACGTATAACGTATAACGTATAACGTATAACGTATAACGTATAACGTATAACGTATAACGTATAACGTATAACGTATAACGTATAACGTATAACGAATAACGTATAACGTATAACGTATAACGTATAACGTATAACGTATAACGTATAACGTATAACGTATGACGTATAACGTATAACGTATAACGTATAACGTATAACGTATAACGTATAACGTATAACGTATAACGTATAACGTAGAACGTAGAACGTAGAACGTAGAACGTATAACGTATAACGTAGAACGTAGAACGTAGAACGTATAACGTATAACGTATAACGTATAACGTATAACGTATAACGTATAACGTATAACGTATAACGTATAACGTATAACGTATAACGTATAACGTATAACGTATAACGTATAACGTATAACGTATAACGTATAACGTATAACGTATAACGTATAACGTATAACGTATAACGTATAACGTATAACGTATGACGTATAACGTATAACGTATAACGTATAACGTATAACGTATAACGTATTACGTAGAACGTAGAACGTAGAACGTATAACGTATAACGTATAACGTATAACGTATTACGTAAAACCTATAGCATATAACGTATAACGTATAACGTATAACGTATAGCGTATAACGTATAACGTATAACGTATAACGTATAACGTATAACGTATAACGTATAACGTATAAAGTATAACGTATAACGTATAACGTATAACGTATAACGTATTACGTAAAACCTATAGCATATAACGTATAACGTATAACGTATAACGTATAGCGTATAACGTATAACGTATAACGTATAACGTATAACGTATAACGTATAACGTATAACGTATAACGTATAACGTATAACGTATAACGTATAACGTATAACGTATAACGTATAACGTATAACGTATAACGTATAACGTATAACGTATAACGTATAACGTATAACGTATAACGTATAACGTATAACGTATAACGTATAACGTATAACGTATAACGTACAACGTATAACATATAATATATAACGCATATCCTAGAACTTATGCCGTATAACGTATAGTGTATAACGTATAACGTATAACATATAGTGTATAACGTATAACGTATAACGTATAACGTATATCGTATAACGTATAACGTATAACGTATAACGTATAACGTATAACGTATAACGTATAACGTATAACGTATAACGTATAACGTATAACGTATAACGTATAACGTATAACGTATAACGTATAACGTATAACGTAAAACGTATAACGTATAACGTATAACGTATAACGTATAACGTATAACGTATAACGTATAACGTATAACGTATAACCTATAACGTATAACGTATAACCTATAACGTAATACGTATAACGTATAACGTATAACGTATAACGTATAACGCATAACGTATAACGTATAACGTATAACGTATAACCTATAACGTATACCGTATACCGTATAACGTATAACGTGTAACGTATAACGTATAACGTATAGCGTATAACGTATATCGTATAACGTATAACGTTTAACGTATAACGTATAACATATAATGTATAACGCATATCCTAGAACTTATGCTGAATAACGTATAATGTATAACGTATAACGTATAACGTATAACGTATAACGTATAACGTATAACGTATAACGTGTAACGTATAACGTATAACGTATAACGTATAACGTATAACGTGTAACGTATAACGTATAACGTATAACGTTTAACGTATAACGTATAACGTATAACGTATAACGTATAACGTAATACGTATAACGTATAACGTATAACGTATAACGGATAACGTGTAACGTATATCGTATATCGTATACCGTATAACGTACAACGTATAACGTATAATGTATAACGTATAACATACAATGTATAACGCATATCCTAGAACTTATGCTGAATAACGTATAACGTATAGCGTATAACGTATAAAGTATAACGTATAACGTATAACGTATAACGTATAACGTATAACGTATAACGTATAACGTATAACGTATAACGTATAACGTATAACGTACAACGTATAACATATAATATATAACGCATATCCTAGAACTTATGCCGTATAACGTATAGTGTATAACGTATAACGTATAACATATAGTGTATAACGTATAACGTATAACGTATAACTTTTAACGTATAACGTATAACGTATAACTTTTAACGTATAACGTATAACGTATAACTTTTAACGTATAACGTATAACGTATAACGTAATACGTATAACGTATAACGTATAACGTATAACGTATAACGTATAACGTATAACGTAATACGTATAACGTATAACGTATAACGTATAACGGATAACGTGTAACGTATATCGTATATCGTATACCGTATAACGTACAACGTATAACGTATAATGTATAACGTATAACATACAAAGTATAACGCATATCCTAGAACTTATGCTGAATAACGTATAACGTATAGCGTATAACGTATAAAGTATAACGTATAACGTATAACGTATAACGTATAACGTATAACGTATAACGTATAACGTATAACGTATAACGTATAACGTAAAACGTATAACGTACAACGTATAACATATAATATATAACGCATATCCTAGAACTTATGCCGTATAACGTATAGTGTATAACGTATAACGTATAACATATAGTGTATAACGTATAACGTATAACGTATAACGTATATCGTATAACGTATAACGTATAACGTATAACGTATAACGTATAACGTATAACGTATAACGTATAACGTATAACGTATAACGTATAACGTATAACGTATAACGTATAACGTATAACGTATAACGTATAACGTAAAACGTATAACGTATAACGTATAACGTATAACGTATAACGTATAACGTATAACGTATAACGTATAACGTATAACCTATAACGTATAACGTATAACCTATAACGTAATACGTATAACGTATAACGTATAACGTATAACGTATAACGCATAACGTATAACGTATAACGTATAACGTATAACCTATAACGTATACCGTATACCGTATAACGTATAACGTGTAACGTATAACGTATAACGTATAGCGTATAACGTATATCGTATAACGTATAACGTTTAACGTATAACGTATAACATATAATGTATAACGCATATCCTAGAACTTATGCTGAATAACGTATAATGTATAACGTATAACGTATAACGTATAACGTATAACGTATAACGTATAACGTATAACGTGTAACGTATAACGTATAACGTATAACGTATAACGTATAACGTGTAACGTATAACGTATAACGTATAACGTATAACGTATAACGTATAACGTATAACGTATAACGTATAACGTAATACGTATAACGTATAACGTATAACGTATAACGGATAACGTGTAACGTATATCGTATATCGTATACCGTATAACGTACAACGTATAACGTATAATGTATAACGTATAACATACAATGTATAACGCATATCCTAGAACTTATGCTGAATAACGTATAACGTATAGCGTATAACGTATAAAGTATAACGTATAACGTATAACGTATAACGTATAACGTATAACGTATAACGTATAACGTATAACGTAATACGTATAACGTATAACGTATAACGTATAACGTATAACGTATAACGTATAACGTATAACGTATAACGTATAACGCATAACATATAATCTATAACGCATATCCTAGAACTTATGCCGTATAACGTATAATGTATAACGTATAACGTATAACGTATAACGTATAACGTATAACGTATAACGTATAACGTATAACGTATAACGTATAACGTATAACGTATTACGTATAACGTATAACGTAATACGTATAACGTATAACGTATAACGTATAACGTATAACGTTTAACGTATAACGTATAACGTATAACGTATAACGTATAACGTATAACGTATAACGTATAACGTATAACGTATAACGTATAACGTATAACGTATAACGTATAACGTATAACGTATAACGTATAACGTATAACGTATAACGTATAACGTATAACGTATAACGTATAACGTATAACGAATAACGTATAACGTATAACGTATAACGTATAACGTATAACGTATAACGTATAACGTATAACGTATGACGTATAACGTATAACGTATAACGTATAACGTATAACGTATAACGTATAACGTATAACGTATAACGTATAACGTAGAACGTAGAACGTAGAACGTAGAACGTATAACGTAGAACGTAGAACGTAGAACGTAGAACGTATAACGTATAACGTATAACGTATAACGTATAACGTATAACGTATAACGTATAACGTATAACGTATAACGTATAACGTATAACGTATAACGTATAACGTATAACGTATAACGTATAACGTATAACGTATAACGTAGAACGTAGAACGTAGAACGTATAACGTATAACGTATAACGTATAACGTATAACGTATTACGTATAACCTATAGCATATAACGTATAACGTATAACGTATAACGTATAGCGTATAACGTATAACGTATAACGTATAACGTATAACGTATAACGTATAACGTATAAAGTATAACGTATAACGTATAACGTATAACGTATAACGTATAACGTATAACGTATAACGTAGAACGTATAACGTAGAACGTATAACGTATAACGTATAACGTATAACGTATAACGTATAACGTATAACGTAATACGTATAACGTATAACGTATAACGTCTAACGTATAACGGATAACGTATAACGTATAACGTATAACGTATAACGTATAACGTATAACGTATAACGTATAACGTATAACGTATAACGTATAACGTATAACGTATAACGTATAACGTATAACGTATGACGTATAACGTATAACGTATAACGTATAACGTATAACGTATAACGTATAACGTATAACGTATAACGTATAACGTATAACGTATAACGTATAACGTATAACGTATAACGTATAACGTATAACGTATAACGTATAACGTATAACGTATAACGTAGAACGTAGAACGTAGAACGTATAACGTATAACGTATAACGTATAACGTATAACGTATAACGTATTACGTATAACCTATAGCATATAACGTATAACGTATAACGTATAACGTATAGCGTATAACGTATAACGTATAACGTATAACGTATAACGTATAACGTATAACGTATAAAGTATAACGTATAACGTATAACGTATAACGTATAACGTATAACGTATAACGTATAACGTAGAACGTATAACGTAGAACGTATAACGTATAACGTATAACGTATAACGTATAACGTATAACGTATAACGTAATACGTATAACGTATAACGTATAACGTCTAACGTATAACGGATAACGTATAACGTATAACGTATAACGTATAACGTATAACGTATAACGTATAACGTATAACGTATAACGTATAACGTATAACGTATAACGTATAACGTATAACGTATAACGTATGACGTATAACGTATAACGTATAACGTATAACGTATAACGTATAACGTATAACGTATAACGTATAACGTATAACGTATAACGTAGAACGTAGAACGTATAACGTATAACGTATAACGTATAACGTAGCACGTAGAACGTATAACGTATAACGTATAACGTATAACGTATAACGTATAACGTATAACGTATAACGTATAACGTATAACGTATAACGTATAACGTATAACGTATAACGTATAACGTATAACGTATAACGTATAACGTATAACGTATAACGTATGACGTATAACGTATAACGTAGAACGTAGAACGTAGAACGTATAACGTATAACGTATAACGTATAACGTATTACGTATAACCTATAGCATATAACGTATAACGTATAACGTATAACGTATAGCGTATAACGTATAACGTATAACGTATAACGTATAACGTATAACGTATAACGTATAAAGTATAACGTATAACGTATAACGTATAACGTATAACGTATAACGTATAACGTATAACGTAGAACGTATAACGTAGAACGTATAACGTATAACGTATAACGTATAACGTAGAACGTATAACGTATAACGTATAACATATAATCTATAACGCATATCCTAGAACTTATGCCGTATAACGTATAATGTATAACGTATAACGTATAACTTTTAACGTATAACGTATAACGTATAACGTATAACGTATAACGTATAACGTATAACGTATAACGTATAACGTGTAACGTATAACGTATAACGTATAACGTATAACGTATAACGTATAACGTATATCGTATAACGTATAACGTATAACGTATAACGTATAACGTAATACGTATAACGTATAACGTATAACGTATAATGGATAACGTGTAACGTATATCGTATATCGTATACCGTATAACGTACAACGTATAACGTATAATGTATTACGTATAACATATAATGTATAACGCATATCCTAGAACTTATGCTGAATAACGTATAACGTATAGCGTATAACGTATAACGTATAACGTATAACGTATAACGTATAACGTATAACGTATAACGTAGAACGTATAACATATAATATATAACGCATATCCTAGAACTTATGCCGTATAACGTATAGTGTATAACGTATAACGTATAACATATAGTGTATATCGTATAACGTATAACGTATAACTTTTAACGTATAACGTATAACGTATAACTTTTAACGTATAACGTATAACGTATAACGTAATACGTATAACGTATAACGTATAACGTATAACGTATAACGTATAACGTATAACGTATAACATATAATCTATAACGCATATCCTAGAACTTATGCCGTATAACGTATAATGTATAACGTATAACGTATAACTTTTAACGTATAACGTATAACGTATAACGTATAACGTATAACGTATAACGTATAACGTATAACGTATAACGTGTAACGTATAACGTGTAACGTATAACGTATAACGTATAACGTATAACGTATAACGTATAACGTATAACGTATAACGTATAACGTATAACGTATAACGTATAACGTGTAACGTATAACGTAATACGTATAACGTATAACGTATAACGTATAACGGATAACGTGTAACGTATATCGTATATCGTATACCGTATAACGTACAACTTATAACGTATAATGTATAACGTATAACATACAATGTATAACGCATATCCTAGAACTTATGCTGAATAACGTATAACGTATAGCGTATAACGTATAAAGTATAACGTATAACGTATAACGTATAACGTATAACGTATAACGTATAACGTATAACGTATAACGTATAACGTAAAACGTATAACGTACAACGTATAACATATAATATATAACGCATATCCTAGAACTTATGCCGTATAACGTATAGTGTATAACGTATAACGTATAACATATAGTGTATAACGTATAACGTATAACGTATAACTTTTAACGTATAACGTATAACGTATAACGTATAACGTATAACGTATTACGTATAACGTATAACGTAATACGTGTAACGTATAACGTATAACGTATAACGTATAAAGTATAACGTATAACGTATAACGGATAACGTATAACGTATACTGTGTAACGTATAACGTATAACGTATAACGTATAACGTATAACGTATAACATATAATCTATAACGCACATCCTAGAACTTATGCCGTATAAAGTATAATGTATAACGTATAACGTATAACTTTTAACGTATAACGTATAACGTATAACGTATAACGTATAACGTATAACGTATAACGTATAACGTGTAACGAATAACGTATAACGTATAACGTATAACGTATAACGTATAACATATAATCTATAACGCATATCCTAGAACTTATGCCGTATAACGTATAGTGTATAACGTATAACGTATAACATATAGTGTATAACGTATAACGTATAACGTATAACTTTTAACGTATAACGTATAACGTATAACGTATAACGTATAACGTATTACGTATAACGTATAACGTATAACGTATAACGTATAACGTAATACGTATAACGTATAACGTATAACGTATAACGGATAACGTGTAACGTATATCGTATATCGTATACCGTATAACGTACAACGTATAACGTATAATGTATAACGTATAACATACAATGTATAACGCATATCCTAGAACTTATGCTGAATAACGTATAACATATAGCGTATAACGTATAAAGTGTAACGTATAACGTATAACGTATAACGTATAACGTATAACGTATAACGTATAACGTATAACGTATAACGTATAACGTATAACGTATAACGTATAACGTACAACGTATAACATATAATATATAACGCATATCCTAGAACTTATGCCGTATAACGTATAGTGTATAACGTATAACGTATAACATATAGTGTATAACGTATAACGTATAACGTATAACTTTTAACGTATAACGTATAACGTATAACTTTTAACGTATAACGTATAACGTATAACGTAATACGTATAACGTATAACGTATAACGTATAACGTATAACGTATAACGTATAACGTATAACGTATAACGTATAACGTATAACGTATAACGTATAACGTATAACGTATAACGTATAACGTAATACGTATAACGTATAACGTATAACGTATAACGTATAAAGTATAACGTATAACGTATAACGGATAACGTATAACGTATACTGTGTAACGTATAACGTATAACGTATAACGTATAACGTATAACGTATAACATATAATCTATAACGCATATTCTAGAACTTATGCCGTATAACGTATAATGTATAACGTATAACGTATAACTTTTAACGTATAACGTATAACGTATAACGTATAACGTATAACGTATAACGTATAACGTATAACGTATAACGTATAACGTATAACGTATAACGTATAACGTATAACGTATAACGTATAACGTATAACGTATAACGTATAACGTATAACGTATAACGTATAACGTATAACGTATAAAGTATAACGTATAACGTAATACGTATAACGTATAACGTATAACGTATAACGGATAACGTGTAACGTATATCGTATATCGTATACCGTATAACGTACAACGTATAACGTATAATGTATAACGTATAACATACAATGTATAACGCATATCCTAGAACTTATGCTGAATAACGTATAACGTACAGCGTATAACGTATAAAGTATAACGTATAACGTATAACGTATAACGTATAACGTATAACATATAATCTATAACGCATATCCTAGAACTTATGCCGTATAACGTATAACTTTTAACGTATAACGTATAACGTATAACGTATAACGTATAACGTATAACGTATAACGTATACCGTGTAACGTATAACGGATAACGTATAACGTATAACGTAATACGTATAACGTATAACGTATAACGTTTAACGGATAACGTGTAACGTATATCGTATATCGTATACCGTGTAACGTACAACGTATAACGTATAATGTATAACGTATAACATACAATGTATAACGCATATCCTAGAACTTATGCTGAATAACGTATAACGTATAGCGTATAACGTATAACGTATAACGTATAACGTATAACGTATAACGTATAACGTATAACGTATAACGTATAACGTATAACGTATAACGTATAACGTATAACGTATAACGTATAACGTATAACGTATAACATATAATGTATAACGCATATCCTAGAACTTATGCTGAATAACGTATAACGTATAGCGTATAACGTATAACGTATAACGTATAACGTATAACGTATAACGTATAACGTATAACGTATAACGTATAACGTATAACGTATATCGTATAACGTATAACGAATAACATATAATATATAACGCATATCCTAGAACTTATGCCGTATAACGTATAGTGTATAACGTATAACGTATAACGTATAGTGTATAACGTATAACGTATAACGTATAACTTTTAACATATAACGTATAACGTATAACGTAATACGTATAACGTATAACGTATAACGTATAACTTTTAACATATAACGTATAACGTATAACGTAATACGTATAACGTATAACGTATAACGTATAACGTATAACGTATAACGTATAACGTATAACGCATAACGTATAACGTATAACGTACAACGTATAACGTATAACGTATAATGTATAACGTATAACGTATAACGTATAACGTATAACGTATGACGTATAACGCATAACGTATAACGTATAACGTATAACGTATAACGTGTAACGTGTAACGTATAACGTATATCGTATAACGTATGACGTGTGACGTGTAACGTGTAACGTATAACGTATAACGTATAACGTATAACGTCTAACGTGTAACGTATAACGTATAACGTATAACGTATAACGTATAACGTATAACGTATAACGTATAACGTCTATCGTATAACGTATAACGTATAACGTATAACGTATAACGTATAACGTATAACGTATAACGTATAACGTATAACGTATAACGTATAACGTATAACGTATAACGTATAAGGTATAACGTATAACGTATAACGTATAACATATAATATATAACGCATATCCTGGAACTTATGCCGTATAACGTATAGTGTATAACGTATAACGTATAACGTATAGTGTATAACGTATAACGTATAACGTATAACTTTTAACGTATAACGTATAACGTATAACGTAATACGTATAACGTATAACGTATAACGTATAACGTATAACGTATAACGTATAACGTATAACGTATAACGTATAACGTATAACGTATAACGTATAACGTATAACGTATAACGTATAACGTATAACGTATAACGTGTAACGTATAACGTGTAACGTGTAACGTATAACGTATATCGTATAACGTATGACGTGTAACGTGTAACGTGTAACTTATAACGTATAACGTATAACGTATAACGTATAACGTGTAACGTGTAACGTATAACGTATAACGTATAACGTATAACGTAATACGTATAACGTATAACGTATAACGTATAACGTATAACGTATCACGCATAACGTATAACGTATAGCGTATAACGTATAACGTATAACGTATAACGTATAACGTATAACGTATAACGTATAACGTATAACGTATAACGTATAACGTATAACGTATAACGTATAACGTATAACGTATAACGTATAACGTATAACGTATAACGTATAACGTATAACGTATAACGTATAACGTATAACGTATAACATATAATGTATAACGCATATCCTAGAACTTATGCTGAATAACGTATAACGTATAGCGTATAACGTATAACGTATAACGTATAACGTATAACGTATAACGTATAACGTATAACGTATAACGTATATCGTATAACGTATAACGTATAACATATAATATATAACGCATATCCTGGAACTTATGCCGTATAACGTATAGTGTATAACGTATAACGTATAACGTATAGTGTATAACGTATAACGTATAACGTATAACTTTTAACGTATAACGTATAACGTATAACGTAATACGTATAACGTATAACGTATAACGTATAACGTATAACGTATAACGTATAACGTATAACGTATAACGTATAACGTATAACGTATATCGTATAACGTATAACGTATAACATATAATATATAACGCATGCCCTAGAACTAATGCCGTATAACGTCTAGTGTATAACGTATAACGTATAACGTATATCGTATAACGTATAACGATTAACGTATAACGTATAACGTATAACGTATAACGTATAACGTATAACGTATAACGTATAACGTATAACGTATAACGTATATCGTATAACGTATAACGTATAACATATAATATATAACGCATATCCTAGAACTTATGCCGTATAACGTATAGTGTATAACGTATAACGTATAACGTATAGTGTATAACGTATAACGTATAACGTATAACGTATAACGTATAACGTATAACGTATAACGTATAACGTATAACGTATAACGTATAACGTATATCGTATAACGTATAACGAATAACGTATAACGTATAACGTATAACGTATGACGTATAACGCATAACGTATAACGTATAACGTATAACGTATAACGTGTAACGTGTAACGTATAACGTATATCGTATAACGTATGACGTGTGACGTGTAACGTGTAACGTATAACGTATAACGTATAACGTATAACGTACAACGTATAACGTATAACGTATAATGTATAACGTATAACGTATAACGTATAACGTATAACGTATGACGTATAACGCATAACGTATAACGTATAACGTATAACGTATAACGTGTAACGTGTAACGTATAACGTATATCGTATAACGTATGACGTGTGACGTGTAACGTGTAACGTATAACGTATAACGTATAACGTATAACGTCTAACGTGTAACGTATAACGTATAACGTATAACGTATAACGTATAACGTATAACGTATAACGTATAACGTCTATCGTATAACGTATAACGTATAACGTATAACGTATAACGTATAACGTATAACGTATAACGTATAACGTATAACGTATAACGTATAACGTATAACGTATAACGTATAACGTATAACGTATAACGTATAACGTATAACGTATAACATATAATATATAACGCATATCCTGGAACTTATGCCGTATAACGTATAGTGTATAACGTATAACGTATAACGTATAGTGTATAACGTATAACGTATAACGTATAACTTTTAACGTATAACGTATAACGTATAACGTAATACGTATAACGTATAACGTATAACGTATAACGTATAACGTATAACGTATAACGTATAACGTATAACGTATAACGTATAACGTATAACGTATAACGTATAACGTATAACGTATAACGTGTAACGTATAACGTGTAACGTGTAACGTATAACGTATATCGTATAACGTATGACGTGTAACGTGTAACGTGTAACTTATAACGTATAACGTATAACGTATAACGTATAACGTGTAACGTGTAACGTATAACGTATAACGTATAACGTATAACGTAATACGTATAACGTATAACGTATAACGTATAACGTATAACGTATCACGCATAACGTATAACGTATAGCGTATAACGTATAACGTATAACGTATAACGTATAACGTATAACGTATAACGTATAACGTATAACGTATAACGTATAACGTATAACGTATAACGTATAACGTATAACGTATAACGTATAACGTATAACGTATAACGTATAACGTATAACGTATAACGTATAACGTATAACGTATAACGTATAACGTATAACATATAATGTATAACGCATATCCTAGAACTTATGCTGAATAACGTATAACGTATAGCGTATAACGTATAACGTATAACGTATAACGTATAACGTATAACGTATAACGTATAACGTATAACGTATATCGTATAACGTATAACGTATAACATATAATATATAACGCATATCCTGGAACTTATGCCGTATAACGTATAGTGTATAACGTATAACGTATAACGTATAGTGTATAACGTATAACGTATAACGTATAACTTTTAACGTATAACGTATAACGTATAACGTAATACGTATAACGTATAACGTATAACGTATAACGTATAACGTATAACGTATAACGTATAACGTATAACGTATAACGTATAACGTATAACGTATATCGTATAACGTATAACGTATAACATATAATATATAACGCATGCCCTAGAACTTATGCCGTATAACGTCTAGTGTATAACGTATAACGTATAACGTATATCGTATAACGTATAACGATTAACGTATAACGTATAACGTATAACGTATAACGTATAACGTATAACGTATAACGTATAACGTATAACGTATAACGTATATCGTATAACGTATAACGTATAACATATAATATATAACGCATATCCTAGAACTTATGCCGTATAACGTATAGTGTATAACGTATAACGTATAACGTATAGTGTATAACGTATAACGTATAACGTATAACGTATAACGTATAACGTATAACGTATAACGTATAACGTATAACGTATAACGTATAACGTATATCGTATAACGTATAACGAATAACATATAATATATAACGCATATCCTAGAACTTATGCCGTATAACGTATAGTGTATAACGTATAACGTATAACGTATAGTGTATAACGTATAACGTATAACGTATAACTTTTAACATATAACGTATAACGTATAACGTAATACGTATAACGTATAACGTATAACGTATAACGTATAACGTATAACGTATAACGTATAACGCATAACGTATAACGTATAACGTACAACGTATAACGTATAACGTATAATGTATAACGTATAACGTATAACGTATAACGTATAACGTATGACGTATAACGCATAACGTATAACGTATAACGTATAACGTGTAACGTATAACGTGTAACGTATAACGTATAACGTATAACGTATAACGTATAACGTATAACGTATAACGTATAACGTACAACGTATAACGTATAACGTATAACGTATAACGTATAACGTATAACGTATAACGTATAACGTATATCGTATAACGTATAACGTATAACATATAATATATAACGCATATCCTAGAACTTATGCCGTATAACGTATAGTGTATAACGTATAACGTATAACGTATAGTGTATAACGTATAACGTATAACGTATAACGTATAACGTATAACGTATAACGTATAACGTATAACGTATAACGTATAACGCATAACGTATAACGTAATACGTATAACGTATAACGTATAACGTATAAAGTATTATATAACCTATAACGTATAACGTATAACGTATAACGTATAACGTAGAACGTATAACGTATAACGTATAACGTATAACGCATAACGTATAACGTATAACGTATAACATATAATCTATAACGCATATCCTAGAACTTATGCCGTATAACGTATAATGTATAACGTATAAGGTATAACTTTTAACGTATAACGTATAACGTATAACGTATAACGTATAACGTATAACGTATAACGTATAACGTATAACGTATAACGTGTAACGTATAACGTGTAACGTATAACGTGTAACGTATAACGTGTAACGTATAACGTATAACGTATAACGTATAACGTATAACGTATAACGTATAACGTATAACGTATAACGTATAACGTATAACGTATAACGTATAACGTATAACGTATAACGTATAACGTATATCGTATAACGTATAACGTATAACATATAATATATAACGCATATCCTAGAACTTATGCCGTATAACGTATAGTGTATAACGTATAACGTATAACGTATAGTGTATAACGTATAACGTATAACGTATAACGTATAACGTATAACGTATAACGTATAACGTATAACGTATAACGTATAACGTATAACGCATAACGTATAACGTAATACGTATAACGTATAACGTATAACGTATAAAGTATTATATAACCTATAACGTATAACGTATAACGTATAACGTATAACGTAGAACGTATAACGTATAACGTATAACGTATAACGTATAACGTATAACATATAATCTATAACGCATATCCTAGAACTTATGCCGTATAACGTATAATGTATAACGTATAAGGTATAACTTTTAACGTATAACGTATAACGTATAACGTATGACGTATAACGTATAACGTATAACGTATAACGTATAACGTATAACGTATAACGTATAACGTATAACGTATAACGTATAACGTGTAACGTATAACGTATAACGTATAACGTATAACGTATAACGTATAACGTATAACGTATAACGTATAACGTATAACGTATAACGTATAACGTATAACGTATAACGTATAACGTATAACGTATAACGTATAACGTATAACGTATAACGTATAACGTATAACGTATAACGTATAACGTATAACGTATAACGTATAACGTATAACGTATAACGTATAACGTATAACATATAATATATAACGCATATCCTGGAACTTATGCCGTATAACGTATAGTGTATAACGTATAACGTATAACGTATAGTGTATATCGTATAACGTATAACGTATAACTTTTAACGTATAACGTATAACGTATAACGTAATACGTATAACGTATAACGTATAACGTATAACGTATAACGTATAAAGTATTATATAACCTATAACGTATAACGTATAGCGTATAACGTATAACGTATAACGTATAACGTATAACGTGTAACGTATAACGTGTAACGTGTAACGTATAACGTATATCGTATAACGTATGACGTGTAACGTGTAACGTGTAACGTATAACGTATAACGTATAACGTATAACGTATAACGTGTAACGTGTAACGTATAACGTATAACGTATAACGTATAACGTAATACGTATAACGTATAACGTATAACGTATAACGTATAACGTATCACGCATAACGTATAACGTATAGCGTATAACGTATAACGTATAACGTATAACGTATAACGTATAACGTATAACGTATAACGTATAACGTATAACGTATAACGTATAACGTATAACGTATAACGTATAACGTATAACGTATAACGTATATCGTATAACGTATAACGTATAACGTATAACGTATAACGTATAACGTATAACGTATAACGTATAACATATAATGTATAACGCATATCCTAGAACTTATGCTGAATAACGTATAACGTATAGCGTATAACGTATAACGTATAACGTATAACGTATAACGTATAACGTATAACGTATAACGTATAACGTATAACGTATAACGTATATCGTACAACGTATAACGTATAACATATAATATATAACGCATATCCTAGAACTTATGCCGTATAACGTATAGTGTATAACGTATAACGTATAACGTATAGTGTATAACGTATAACGTATAACGTATAGTGTATAACGTATAACGTATAACGTATAGTGTATAACGTATAACGTATAACGTATAACTTTTAACGTATAACGTATAACGTATAACGTATAACGTATAACGTATAACGTATAACGTATAACGTATAACGTATAACGTATAACGTATAACGTATAACGTATAACGTATAACGTATAACGTATAACGTATAACGTATAACGTATAACGTATAACATATAATGTATAACGCATATCCTAGAACTTATGCTGAATAACGTATAACGTATAGCGTATAACGTATAACGTATAACGTATAACGTATAACGTATAACGTATAACGTATAACGTATAACGTATAACGTATATCGTATAACGTATAACGTATAACATATAATATATAACGCATATCCTAGAACTTATGCCGTATAACGTATAGTGTATAACGTATAACGTATAACGTATAGTGTATAACGTATAACGTATAACGTATAACTTTTAACATATAACGTATAACGTATAACGTAATACGTATAACGTATAACGTATAACGTATAACGTATAACGTATAACGTATAACGCATAACGTATAACGTATAACGTACAACGTATAACGTATAACGTATAACGTATAACGTATAACGTATAACGTATAACGTATAACGTATAACGTATAACGTATAACGCATAACGTATAACGTATAACGTATAACGTATAACGTGTAACGTGTAACGTATAACGTATATCGTATAACGTATGACGTGTGACGTGTAACGTGTAACGTATAAGGTATAACGTATAACGTATAACGTCTAACGTGTAACGTATAACGTATAACGTATAACGTATAACGTATAACGTATAACGTGTAACGTGTAACGTGTAACGTATAACGTGTAACGTATAACGTGTAACGTATAACGTATAACGTATAACGTATAACGTATAACGTATAACGTATAACGTATAACGTATAACGTATAACGTATAACGTACAACGTATAACGTATAACGTATAACGTATAACGTATAACATATAATATATAACGCATGCCCTAGAACTTATGCCGTATAACGTCTAGTGTATAACGTATAACGTATAACGTATATCGTATAACGTATAACGATTAACGTATAACGTATAACATATAATGTATAACGCATATCCTCGAACTTATGCTGAATAACGTATAACGTATAACGTATAACGTATAACGTATAACGTCTAACGTGTAACGTATAACGTATAACGTATAACGTATAACGTATAACGTATAACGTATAACGTATAACGTATATCGTATAACGTATAACGTATAACGTATAACGTATAACGTATAACGTGTAACGTATAACGTGTAACGTATAACGTATAACGTATAACGTATAACGTATAACGTATAACGTATAACGTATAACGTACAACGTATAACGTATAACGTATAAGGTATAACGTATAACGTATAACGTATAACGTATAACGTATATCGTATAACGTATAACGTATATCGTATAACGTATAACGTATAACATATAATATATAACGCATATCCTAGAACTTATGCCGTATAACGTATAGTGTATAACGTATAACGTATAACGTATAGTGTATAACGTATAACGTATAACGTATAACGTATAACGTATAACGTATAACGTATAACGTATAACGTATAACGTATAACGCATAACGTATAACGTAATACGTATAACGTATAAGGTATAACTTTTAACGTATAACGTATAACGTATAACGTATAACGTATAACGTATAACGTATAACGTAGAACGTATAACGTATAACGTATAACGTATAACGTATAACGTATAACGTATAACGTATAACGTATAACATATAATCTATAACGCATATCCTAGAACTTATGCCGTATAACGTATAATGTATAACGTATAAGGTATAACTTTTAACGTATAACGTATAACGTATAACGTATAACGTATAACGTATAACGTATAACGTATAACGTATAACGTATAACGTATAACGTATAACGTATAACGTGTAACGTATAACGTGTAACGTATAACGTATAACGTATAACGTATAACGTATAACGTATAACGTATAACGTATAACGTATAACGTATAACGTATAACGTATAACGTATAACGTATAACGTATAACGTATAACGTATAACGTATAACATATAATATATAACGCATATCCTGGAACTTATGCCGTATAACGTATAGTGTATAACGTATAACGTATAACGTATAACGTATAACGTATAACGTATAACGTATAACGTATAACGTATAACGTATAAAGTATAACGTATAACGTATAACGTATAACGTATAACGTATAACGTATAACGTATAACGTATAATGTATAACGTATAACGTATAACGTAGAACATAGAACGTAGAACGTATAACGTATAACGTATAACGTATTACGTATAACCTATAACATATAACGTATAACGTATAACGTATAACGTATAGCGTATAACGTATAACGTATAACGTATAACGTATAACGTATAACGTATAACGTATAACGTATAACGTATAACGTATAACGTATAACGTATAACGTATAACGTATAACGTATACCGTATAAAGTATAACGCATAACGTATAACGTATAACGTATAACGTATAACGTATAACGTATAACGTATAACGTATAGCGTATAACGTATAACGTAGAACGTATAACGTATAACGTATAATGTATAACGTATAACGTATAACGTATAACGTATAACGTATAACGTATAACGTATAACGTATAACGTATAACGTATAACGTATAACGTATAACGTGTAACGTGTAACGTGTAACGTGTAACGTATAACGTATAACGTATAACGTATAACGTATAACGTGTAACGTGTAACGTATAACGTATAACGTATAACGTATAACGTAATACGTATAACGTATAACGTATAACGTATAACGTATAACGTATAACGTATAACGCATAACGTATAACGTATAGCGTATAACGTATAACGTATAACGTATAACGTATAACGTATAATGTATAACGTATAACGTATAACGTATAACGTATAACGTATAACGTATAACGTATAACGTATAACGTATACCGTATAAAGTATAACGTATAACGTATAACGTATAACGTATAGTGTATAACGTATAACGTATAACGTATGACTTTTAACGTATAACGTATAACGCATAACGTAATACGTATAACGTATAACGTATAACGTATAACGTATAACGTATAACGTATAACGTATAACGTATAACGTATAACGTATAACGTATAACGTATAACGTATAACGTATATCGTATAACGTATAACGTATAACGTATAACGTATAACGTATAACGTAGAACGTAGAACGTAGAACGTATAACGTATAACGTATAACGTATTACGTATAACCTATAACATATAACGTATAACGTATAACGTATAACGTATAGCGTATAACGTATAACGTATAACGTATAACGTATAACGTATAACGTATAACGAATAACGTATAACGTATAACGTATAACGTATAACGTATAACGTATAACGTATAACGTATACCGTATAAAGTATAACGCATAACGTATAACGTATAACGTATAACGTATAACGTATAACGTATAACGTATAACGTATAGCGTATAACGTATAACGTATAACGTATAACGTATAACGTATAACGTATAACGTATAACGTATAACGTATAACGTATAACGTATAACGTATAACGTATAACGTATAACGTATAACGTATAACGTATAACGTATAACGTGTAACGTATAACGTGTAACGTGTAACGTATAACGTATATCGTATAACGTATGACGTGTAACGTGTAACGTGTAACGTATAACGTATAACGTATAACGTATAACGTATAACGTGTAACGTGTAACGTATAACGTATAACGTATAACGTATAACGTAATACGTATAACGTATAACGTATAAGGTATAACGTATAACGTATAACGCATAACGTATAACGTATAGCGTATAACGTATAACGTATAATGTATAACGTATAACGTATAACGTATAACGTATAACGTATAACGTATAACGTATAACGTATAACGTATAACGTATAACGTATAACGTATAACGTATACCGTATAAAGTATAACGTATAACGTATAACGTATAACGTATAGTGTATAACGTATAACGTATAACGTATGACTTTTAAAGTATAACGTATAACGTATAACGTAATACGTATAACGTATAACGTATAACGTATAACGTATAACGTATAACGTATAACGTATAACGTATAACGTATAACGTATAACGTATAACGTATAACGTATAACGTATAACGTATAACGTATAACGTATAACGTATAACGTATAACGTATAACGTATAACGTATAACGTATAACGTATAACGTATAACGTATAACGTATAACGTATAACGTGTAACGTGTAACGTGTAACGTGTAACGTATAACGTATAACGTATAACGTATAACGTATAACGTGTAACGTGTAACGTATAACGTATAACGTATAACGTATAACGTAATACGTATAACGTATAACGTATAACGTATAACGTATAACGTATAACGCATAACGTATAACGCATAGCGTATAACGTATAACGTATAACGTATAACGTATAACGTATAACGTATATCGTATAACGTATAACGTATAACGTATAACGTATAACGTATAACGTATAACGTATAACGTATAACGTATAACGTATAACATATAACGTATAACGTATAACGTATAACGTATAACGTATAACGTATAGTGTATAACGTATAACGTATAACGTATGACTTTTAACGTATAACGTATAACGTATAACGTAATACGTATAACGTATAACGTATAACGTATAACGTATAACGTATAACGTATAACGTATAACGCATAACGTATAACGTATAACGTACAACGTATAACGTATAACGTATAATGTATAACGTATAACGTATAACGTATAACGTATAACGTATGACGTATAACGCATAACGTATAACGTATAACGTATAACGTATAACGTGTAACGTGTAACGTATAACGTATATCGTATAACGTATGACGTGTGACGTGTAACGTGTAACGTATAACGTATAACGTATAACGTATAACGTCTAACGTGTAACGTATAACGTATAACGTATAACGTATAACGTATAACGTATAACGTATAACGTATAACGTCTATCGTATAACGTATAACGTATAACGTATAACGTATAACGTATAACGTATAACGTATAACGTATAACGTATAACGTATAACGTATAACGTATAACGTATAACGTGTAACGTGTAACGTGTAACGTATAACGTGTAACGTATAACGTGTAACGTATAACGTATAACGTATAACGTATAACGTATAACGTATAACGTATAACGTATAACGTATAACGTATAACGTATAACGTACAACGTATAACGTATAACGTATAACGTATAACGTATAACATATAATATATAACGCATGCCCTAGAACTTATGCCGTATAACGTCTAGTGTATAACGTATAACGTATATCGTATAACGTATAACGATTAACGTATAACGTATAACATATAATGTATAACGCATATCCTCGAACTTATGCTGAATAACGTATAACGTATAACGTATAACGTATAACGTATAACGTATAACGTATAACGTATAACGTCTAACGTGTAACGTATAACGTATAACGTATAACGTATAACGTATAACGTATAACGTATAACGTATAACGTATATCGTATAACGTATAACGTATAACGTATAACGTATAACGTATAACGTGTAACGTATAACGTGTAACGTATAACGTATAACGTATAACGTATAACGTATAACGTATAACGTATAACGTATAACGTACAACGTATAACGTATAACGTATAACGTATAACGTATAACGTATAACGTATAACGTATAACGTATATCGTATAACGTATAACGTATAACATATAATATATAACGCATATCCTAGAACTTATGCCGTATAACGTATAGTGTATAACGTATAACGTATAACGTATGACTTTTAAAGTATAACGTATAACGTATAACGTAATACGTATAACGTATAACGTATAACGTATAACGTATAACTTATAACGTATAACGTATAACGTATAACGTATAACGTATAACGTATAACGTATAATGTATAACGTATAACGTATAACGTAGAACATAGAACGTAGAACGTATAACGTATAACGTATAACGTATTACGTATAACCTATAACATATAACGTATAACGTATAACGTATAACGTATAGCGTATAACGTATAACGTATAACGTATAACGTATAACGTATAACGTATAACGTATAACGTATAACGTATAACGTATAACGTATAACGTATAACGTATAACGTATAACGTATACCGTATAAAGTATAACGCATAACGTATAACGTATAACGTATAACGTATAACGTATAACGTATAACGTATAACGTATAACGTATAGCGTATAACGTATAACGTATAACGTATAACGTATAACGTATAACGTATAACGTATAACGTATAACGTATAACGTATAACGTATAACGTATAACGTATAACGTATAACGTATAACGTATAACGTATAACGTATAACGTGTAACGTGTAACGTGTAACGTGTAACGTATAACGTATAACGTATAACGTATAACGTATAACGTGTAACGTGTAACGTATAACGTATAACGTATAACGTATAACGTAATACGTATAACGTATAACGTATAACGTATAACGTATAACGTATAACGCATAACGTATAACGTATAGCGTATAACGTATAACGTATAACGTATAACGTATAACGTATAACGTATAACGTATAACGTATAACGTATAACGTATAACGTATAACGTATAACGTATAACGTATAACGTATAACGTATAACGTATAACGTATAACGTATAACGTATAACGTATAACGTATAACGTATAACGTATAGTGTATAACGTATAACGTATAACGTATGACTTTTAACGTATAACGTATAACGTATAACGTAATACGTATAACGTATAACGTATAACGTATAACGTATAACTTATAACGTATAACGTATAACGTATAACGTATAACGTATAACGTATAACGTATAACGTATAACGTATATCGTATAACGTATAACGTATAACGTATAACGTATAACGTATAACGTAGAACGTAGAACGTAGAACGTATAACGTATAACGTATAACGTATTACGTATAACCTATAACATATAACGTATAACGTATAACGTATAACGTATAGCGTATAACGTATAACGTATAACGTATAACGTATAACGTATAACGTATAACGAATAACGTATAACGTATAACGTATAACGTATAACGTATAACGTATAACGTATAACGTATACCGTATAAAGTATAACGCATAACGTATAACGTATAACGTATAACGTATAACGTATAACGTATAACGTATAACGTATAACGTATAGCGTATAACGTATAACGTATAACGTATAACGTATAACGTATAACGTATAACGTATAACGTATAACGTATAACGTATAACGTATAACGTATAACGTATAACGTATAACGTATAACGTATAACGTATAACGTATAACGTGTAACGTATAACGTGTAACGTGTAACGTATAACGTATATCGTATAACGTATGACGTGTAACGTGTAACGTGTAACGTATAACGTATAACGTATAACGTATAACGTATAACGTATAACGTATAACGTATAACGTATAACGTATAACGTATAACGTATAACGTATACCGTATAAAGTATGACGTATAACGCATAACGTATAACGTATAACGTATAACGTATAACGTATAACGTGTAACGTATAACGTATATCGTATAACGTATGACGTGTGACGTGTAACGTGTAACGTATAACGTATAACGTATAACGTATAACGTCTAACGTGTAACGTATAACGTATAACGTATAACGTATAACGTATAACGTATAACGTATAACGTATAACGTCTATCGTATAACGTATAACGTATAACGTATAACGTATAACGTATAACGTATAACGTATAACGTATAACGTATAACGTATAACGTATAACGTATAACGTATAACGTATAACGTATAACGTATAACGTGTAACGTGTAACGTGTAACGTATAACGTGTAACGTATAACGTGTAACGTATAACGTATAACGTATAACGTATAACGTATAACGTATAACGTATAACGTATAACGTATAACGTATAACGTATAACGTACAACGTATAACGTATAACGTATAACGTATAACGTATAACATATAATATATAACGCATGCCCTAGAACTTATGCCGTATAACGTCTAGTGTATAACGTATAACGTATAACGTATATCGTATAACGTATAACGATTAACGTATAACGTATAACATATAATGTATAACGCATATCCTCGAACTTATGCTGAATAACGTATAACGTATAACGTATAACGTATAACGTATAACGTATAACGTATAACGTATAACGTCTAACGTCTAACGTGTAACGTATAACGTATAACGTATAACGTATAACGTATAACGTATAACGTATAACGTATAACGTATATCGTATAACGTATAACGTATAACGTATAACGTATAACGTATAACGTGTAACGTATAACGTGTAACGTATAACGTATAACGTATAACGTATAACGTATAACGTATAACGTATAACGTATAACGTACAACGTATAACGTATAACGTATAACGTATAACGTATAACGTATAACGTATAACGTATAACGTATATCGTATAACGTATAACGTATAACATATAATATATAACGCATATCCTAGAACTTATGCCGTATAACGTATAGTGTATAACGTATAACGTATAACGTATAGTGTATAACGTATAACGTATAACGTATAACGTATAACGTATAACGTATAACGTATAACGTATAACGTATAACGTATAACGTATAACGCATAACGTATAACGTAATACGTATAACGTATAACGTATAACGTATAAAGTATTATATAACCTATAACGTATAACGTATAACGTATAACGTATAACGTAGAACGTATAACGTATAACGTATAACGTATAACGTATAACGTATAACGTATAACGTATAACATATAATCTATAACGCATATCCTAGAACTTATGCCGTATAACGTATAATGTATAACGTATAAGGTATAACTTTTAACGTATAACGTATAACGTATAACGTATAACGTATAACGTATAACGTATAACGTATAACGTATAACGTATAACGTATAACGTATAACGTATAACGTATAACGTATAACGTGTAACGTATAACGTGTAACGTATAACGTATAACGTATAACGTATAACGTATAACGTATAACGTATAACGTATAACGTATAACGTATAACGTATAACGTATAACGTATAACGTATAACGTATAACGTATAACGTATAACGTATAACGTATAACGTATAACGTATAACGTATAACGTATAACGTATAACGTATAACATATAATATATAACGCATATCCTGGAACTTATGCCGTATAACGTATAGTGTATAACGTATAACGTATAACGTATAATGTATAACGTATAACGTATTACGTATAACGTATAACGTATAACGTATAACGTGTAACGTGTAACGTATAACGTATAACGTATATCGTATAACGTATAACGTATAACGTATAACGTATAACGTACAACGTATAATGTATAACGTATAACGTATAACGTATAACGTATAACCTATAACGTATAACGTATAACCTATAACGTAATACGTATAACGTATAACGTATAACGTATAACGCATAACGTATAACGTATAACGTATAACGTATAACGTATAACGTATACCGTATAACGTATAACGTGTAACGTATTACGTATAAAGTATAGCGTATAACGTATAACGTATAACGTATAACGTATAACGTATAACGTATAACGTAATACGTATAACGTATAACGTATAACGTATAACGTATAATGTATAACGTATAACGTATAACCTATAACAAATAACGTATAACGTATAACGTATAACGTATAACGTATAACGTATAACGTATAACGTATAACGTATAACGTATAACGTATAACGTATAACGTATAACGTATAACGTATAACGTAATACGTATAACGTATAACGTATAACGTATAACGTATAAAGTATAACGTATAACGTATAACGGATAACGTATAACGTATACTGTGTAACGTATAACGTATAACGTATAACGTATAACGTATAACGTATAACATATAATCTATAACGCATATCCTAGATCTTATGCCGTATAAAGTATAATGTATAACGTATAACGTATAACTTTTAACGTATAACGTATAACGTATAACGTATAACGTATAACGTATAACGTATAACGTATAACGTATAACGTGTAACGTATAACGTATAACGTATAACGTATAACGTACAACGCATAACATATAATCTATAACGCATATCCTAGAACTTATGCCGTATAACGTATAATGTATAACGTATAACGTATAACGTATAACGTATAACGTATAACGTATAACGTATAACGTATAACGTATAACGTATAACGTATAACGTATAACGTATAACGTATAACGTATAACGTATAACGTATAACGTATAACGTATAACGTATAACGTATAACGTATAACGTATAACGTATAACGTAATACGTATAACGTATAACGTATAACGTATAACGTATAAAGTATAACGTATAACGTATAACGGATAACGTATAACGTATACTGTGTAACGTATAACGTATAACGTATAACGTATAACGTATAACGTATAACATATAATCTATAACGCATATCCTAGAACTTATGCCGTATAACGTATAATGTATAACGTATAACGTATAACTTTTAACGTATAACGTATAACTTTTAACGTATAACGTATAACGTATAACGTATAACGTATAACGTATAACGTATAACGTATAACGTGTAACGTATAACGTATAACGTATAACGTATAACGTATAACGTATAACGTATAACGTATAACGTATAACGTATAACGTATAAAGTATAACGTATAACGTAATACGTATAACGTATAACGTATAACGTATAACGGATAACGTGTAACGTATATCGTATATCGTATACCGTATGACGTACAACGTATAACGTATAATGTATAACGTATAACATACAATGTATAACGCATATCCTAGAACTTATGCTGAATAACGTATAACGTATAGCGTATAACGTATAAAGTATAACGTATAACGTATAACGTATAACGTATAACGTATAACATATAATCTATAACGCATATCCTAGAACTTATGCCGTATAACGTATAATGTATAACGTATAACGTATAACTTTTAACGTATAACGTATAACGTATAACGTATAACGTATAACGTATAACGTATAACGTATAACGTATACCGTGTAACGTATAACGTATAACGTATAACGTATAACGTATAACGTATAACGTATAACGTATAACGTATAACGTATAACGTATAACGTGTAACGTATAACGTATAACGTATAACGTATAACGTATAACGTATAACGTATAACGTATAACGTATAACGTATAACGTATAACGTATAACGTATAACGTAATACGCATAACGTATAACGTATAACGTATAACGGATAACGTGTAACGTATATCGTATATCGTATACCGTAAAACGTATAACGTATAACGTATAACGTATAACGTATAACGTATAACGTATAACGTATAACGTATAACGTATAACGTATAACATACAATGTATAACGCATATCCTAGAACTTATGCTGAATAACGTATAACGTATAGCGTATAACGTATAAAGTATAACGTATAACGTATAACGTATAACGTATAACGTATAACGTATAACGTATAACGTATAACGTATAACGTAGAACGTATAACCTATAACGTATAACGGATAACCTATAACGTAATACGTATAACGTATAACGTATAACGTATAACGTATAACGTATAACGTATAACGTATAACGTATAACGTATAACGTATAACGTATAACGTATACCGTATAACGTATAACGTATAACGTATAACGTATAACGTATAACGTATAACGTATAACGTATAACGTATAACGTAATACGTATAACGTATAACGTATAACGTATAACGTATAACGTATAACGTATAACGTATAACGTATAACGTATTACGTATAACCTATAACATATAACGTATAACGTATAACGTATAACGTATAACGTATAACGTATAACGTGTAACGTATAACGTATAACGTATAACGTATAACGTATAACGTAATACGTATAACGTATAACGTATAACGTATAACGTGTAATGTATAACGTATAACGTATAACCTATAACTAATGACGTATAACGTATAACGTCATACGTATAACGTATAACGTGTAACGTATAACGTATAACGTATAACGTATAACGTATAACGTAATACTTATAACGTATAACGTATAACGTATAACGTATAACGTATAACGTATAACGTATAACGTATAACGTATAACGTATAACGTATAACGTATAACGTATAACGTATAACGTATAACGTATAACGTATAACGTATAACGTATAACGTATAACGTATAACGTATAACGTATAACGTATAACGTATAACGTATAACGTATAACGTATAACGTATAACGTAATACGTATAACGGATAACGTATAACGTATAACGTATAACGTATAACGTATAACGTACAACGTATAACGTATAACGTATAACGTATAACATATAATCTATAACGCATATCCTAGAACTTATGCCGTATAACATATAACGTATAACGTATAACATATAATCTATAACGTATATCCTAGAACTTATGCCGTATAACATATAACGTATAACGTATAACGTATAACGTATAACGTATAACGTATAACGTATAACGTATAACGTATAACGTATAACGTATAACGTATAACGTATAACGTATAACGTATAACGTATAATGTATAACGTATACCGTATAACGTACAACGAGTAACGCATAACGTATAACGTATAAGGTATAACGTATAACGTATAACGTATAACGTATAACGTATAACGTATAACGTATAACGTATAACGTATAACGTATAACGTAATACGTATAACGTATAACGTATAACGTATAACGTATAACGTATAACGTATAACGTATAACGTATAACGTATAACGTATAACGTATAACGTATAACGTATAACGTATAACGTAGAACGTATAACGTATAACGTATAACGTATAACGTATAACGTATAACGTATAACGTAATACGTATAACGTATAACGTATAACGTATAACGTACAACGGATAACGTATAACGTATAACGTATAACGTATAACGTATAACGTATAACGTATAACGTATAACGTGTAACGTATAACGTATAACTTATAACGTATAACGTATAACGTATAACGTATAACGTATAACGTATAACGTATAACGTATAACGTATAACGTATAACGTATAACGTAATACGTATAACGTATAAAGTATAACGTATAACGTATAACGTATAACGTATAACGTATAACGTATAACGTATAACGTATAACGTATAACGTATAACGTATAACGTATAACGTATAACGTATAACGTATAACGTATAACGTATAACGTATAACGTATAACGTATAACGTATAACGTATAACGTATAACGTATAACGTATAACGTAGAACGTATAATGTATAACGTATAACGTATAACGTATAACCTATAACGTATAACGTATAACCTATAACGTAATACATATAACGTATAACGTATAACGTATAACGTATAACGCATAACGTATTACGTATAACGTATAACGTATAACGTATACCGTATAACGTATAACGTGTAACGTATAACGTATAACGTATAGCGTATAACGTATATCGTATAACGTATAACGTTTAACGTATAACGTATAAAATATAATGTATAACGCATATCCTAGAACTTATGCTGAATAACGTATAACGTATAACGTATAACGTATAACGTATAACGTATAACGTATAACGTATAACGTATAACGTATAACGTATAACGTATAACGTAATACGTATAACGTATAACGTATAACGTATAACGTATAACGTATAACGTATAACGTATAACGTATAACGTAATACGTATAACGTATAACGTATAACGTATAACGTATAACGTATAACGTATAACGTATAACGTATAACGTAATACGTATAACGTATAACGTATAACGTATAACGTATAACGTATAACGTATAACGTATAACCTATAACTAAAAACGTATAACGTATAACGTAATACGTATAACGTATAACGTATAACGTATAACGTTTAACGTATAACGTATAACGTATAACGTATAACGTAATACGTATAACGTATAACGTATAACGTATAACGTATAACGTATAACGTATAACGTATAACGTATAACGTATAACGTATACCGTATAACGTATAACGTATAACGTATAACGTATAACGTATAACGTATAACGTATAACGTATAACGTATAACGTAATACGTATAACGTATAACGTATAACGTATAACGTATAACGTATAACGTATAACGTATAACGTATAACGTATTACGTATAACCTATAACATATAACGTATAACGTATAACGTATAACGTATAACGTATAACGCATAACGTGTAACGTATAACGTATAACGTATAACGTATAACGTATAACGTATAACGTGTAACGTATAACGTATAACGTATAACGTATAACGTATAACGTAATACGTATAACGTATAACGTATAACGTATAACGTACAACGGATAACGTATAACGTATAACGTATAACGTATAACGTATAACGTATAACGTATAACGTATAACGTATAACGTATAACGTATAACGTAGAACGTATAACGTATAACGTATAACGTAAAGCGTATACCGTATAACGTATAACGTATAACGTATAACGTATAACGTATAACGTATAACGCTTATCCTATGACGTATACGGTATAACGTATGATGTATAACGAATAACGTATAACGTATAACGTATAACGTATAACGTATAACGTATAACGTATAACGTATAACGTATAACGTAAAACGTATAACGTATAACGTATAACGTATAACGTATAACGTATAACGTATAACGTATAACGTATAACGTATAACCTATAACGTATAACGTATAACCTATAACGTAATACGTATAACGTATAACGTATAACGTATAACGTATAACGCATAACGTATAACGTATAACGTATAACGTATAACCTATAACGTATACCGTATAACGTATAACGTGTAACGTATAACGTATAACGTATAGCGTATAACGTATATCGTATAACGTATAACGTTTAACGTATAACGTATAACATATAATGTATAACGCATATCCTAGAACTTATGCTGAATAACGTATAATGTATAACGTATAACGTATAACGTATAACGTATAACGTAGAACGTAGAACGTATAACGTAGAACGTATAACGTATAACGTATAACGTATAACGTAATACGTATAACGTATGACGTATAACGTATAACGTATAACGTATAACGTATAACGTATAACGTATAACGTATAAAGTATAACGTATAACGTATAACGTATAACGTATAACGTATAACGTATAACGTAGAACGTATAATCTATAACGTATAACGGATAACCTATAACGTAATACGTATAACGTATAACGTATAACGTATAACGTATAACGTATAACGTATAACGTATAACGTATAACGTATAACGTATAACGTATAACGTATAACGTATACCGTATAACGTATAACGTATAACGTATAACGTATAACGTATAACGTATAACGTATAACGTATAACGTATAACGTAATACGTATAACGTATAACGTATAACGTATAACGTATAACGTATAACGTATAACGTATAACGTATAACGTATTACGTATAACCTATAACATATAACGTATAACGTATAACGTATAACGTATAACGTATAACGTATAACGTGTAACGTATAACGTATAACGTATAACGTATAACGTATAACGTAATACGTATAACGTATAACGTATAACGTATAACGTGTAATGTATAACGTATAACGTATAACCTATAACTAATAACGTATAACGTATAACGTAATACGTATAACGTATAACGTGTAACGTATAACGTATAACGTATAACGTATAACGTATAACGTAATACGTATAACGTATAACGTATAACGTATAACGTATAACGTATAACGTATAACGTATAACGTATAACGTATAACGTATAACGTATAACGTATAACGTATAACGTATAACGTATAACGTATAACGTATAACGTATAACGTATAACGTATAACGTATAACGTATAACGTATAACGTATAACGTATAACGTATAACGTATAACGTATAACGTATAACGTATAACGTATAACGTATAACGTATAACGTATAACGTATAACGTATAACGTAATACGTATAACGGATAACGTATAACGTATAACGTATAACGTATAACGTATAACGTACAACGTATAACGTATAACGTATAACGTATAACGTATAACGCATAACGTATTACGTATAACGTATAACGTATAACGTATACCGTATAACGTATAACGTGTAACGTATAACGTATAACGTAGAACGTATAACCTATAACGTATAACGGATAACCTATAACGTAATACGTATAACGTATAACGTATAACGTATAACGTATAACGTATATCGTATAACGTATAACGTATAACGTATAACGTATAACGTATACCGTATAACGTATAACGTATAACGTATAACGTATAACGTATAACGTGTAACGTATAACGTATAACGTATAACGTATAACGTGTAACGTAATACGTATAACGTATAACGTATAACGTATAACGTGTAATGTATAACGTATAACGTATAACCTATAACTAATAACGTATAACGTATAACGTAATACGTATAACGTATAACGTATAACGTATAACGTATAACGTATAACGTATAACGTAATACGTATAACGTATAACGTATAACGTATAACGTATAACGTATAACGTATAACGTATAACGTATAACGTATAACGTATAACGTATAACGTATAACGTATAACGTATAACGTATAACGTATAACGTATAACGTAATACGTATAACGGATAACGTATAACGTATAACGTATAACGTATAACGTATAACGTATAACGTATAACGTATAACGTATAACGTATAACGTATAACGTATAACGTATAACGTATAACGTATAACGTATAACGTATAACGTATAACGTATAACGTATAACGTATAACGTATAACGTAGAACGTAGAACGTATAATGTATAACGTATAACGTATAACGTATAACCTATAACGTATAACGTATAACCTATAACGTAATACATATAACGTATAACGTATAACGTATAACGTATAACGCATAACGTATTACGTATAACGTATAACGTATAACGTATACCGTATAACGTATAACGTGTAACGTATAACGTATAACGTATAGCGTATAACGTATATCGTATAACGTATAACGTTTAACGTATAACGTATAAAATATAATGTATAACGCATATCCTAGAACTTATGCTGAATAACGTATAACGTATAACGTATAACGTATAACGTATAACGTATAACGTATAACGTATAACGTATAACGTATAACGTATAACGTATAACGTATAACGTATAACGTATAACGTAATACGTATAACGTATAACGTATAACGTATAACGTATAACGTATAACGTATAACGTATAACGTATAACGTAATACGTATAACGTATAACGTATAACGTATAACGTATAACGTATAACGTATAACGTATAACGTATAACGTAATACGTATAACGTATAACGTATAACGTATAACGTATAACGTATAACGTATAACGTATAACCTATAACTAAAAACGTATAACGTATAACGTAATACGTATAACGTATAACGTATAACGTATAACGTATAACGTTTAACGTATAACGTATAACGTATAACGTATAACGTAATACGTATAACGTATAACGTATAACGTATAACGTATAACGTATAACGTATAACGTATAACGTATAACGTATACCGTATAACGTATAACGTATAACGTATAACGTATAACGTATAACGTATAACGTATAACGTATAACGTATAACGTAATACGTATAACGTATAACGTATAACGTATAACGTATAACGTATAACGTATAACGCATAACGTGTAACGTATAACGTATAACGTAATACGTATAACGTATAACGTATAACGCATAACGTATAACGTATAACGTATAACGTATAACGTATAACGTATTACGTATAACCTATAACATATAACGTATAACGTATAACGTATAACGTATAACGTATAACGCATAACGTGTAACGTATAACGTATAACGTATAACGTATAACGTATAACGTATAACGTGTAATGTATAACGTATAACGTATAACGTATAACGTATAACGTATAACGTATAACGTAATACGTATAACGTATAACGTATAACGTATAACGTATAACGTATAACGTATAACGTGTAACGTATAACGTATTACTTATAACGTATAACGTATAACGTATAACGTATAACGTATAACGTATAACGTATAACGTATAACGTATAACGTATAACGTATAACGTATAACGTATAACGTAATACGTATAACGTATAACGTATAACGTATAACGTGTAATGTATAACGTATAACGTATAACCTATAACTAATAACGTATAACGTATAACGGATAACGTATAACGTATACTGTGTAACGTATAACGTATTACGTATAACCTATAACATATAACGTATAACGTATAACGTATAACGTATAACGTATAACGTATAACGTATAACGTATAACGTAATACGTATAACGTATAACGTATAACGTATAACGTAATACGTATAACGGATAACGTATAACGTATAACGTATAACGTATAACGTATAACGTACAACGTATAACGTATAACGTATAACGTACAACGTATAACGTATAACGTATAACGTATAACGTATAACGCATAACGTATTACGTATAACGTATAACGTATAACGTATACCGTATAACGTATAACGTGTAACGTATAACGTATAACGTAGAACGTATAACCTATAACGTATAACGGATAACCTATAACGTAATACGTATAACGTATAACGTATAACGTATAACGTATAACGTATATCGTATAACGTATAACGTATAACGTATAACGTATAACGTATACCGTATAACGTATAACGTATAACGTATAACGTATAACGTATAACGTAATACGTATAACGTATAACGTATAACGTGTAACGTATAACGTATAACGTATAACGTATAACGTGTAACGTAATACGTATAACGTATAACGTATAACGTATAACGTGTAATGTATAACGTATAACGTATAACCTATAACTAATAACGTATAACGTATAACGTAATACGTATAACGTATAACGTATAACGTATAACGTATAACGTATAACGTATAACGTAATACGTATAACGTATAACGTATAACGTATAACGTATAACGTATAACGTATAACGTATAACGTATAACGTATAACGTATAACGTATAACGTATAACGTATAACGTATAACGTATAACGTATAACGTATAACGTATAACGTATAACGTATAACGTATAACGTATAACGTATAACGTATAACGTATAACGTAGAACGTAGAACGTATAATGTATAACGTATAACGTATAACGTATAACCTATAACGTATAACGTATAACCTATAACGTAATACATATAACGTATAACGTATAACGTATAACGTATAACGCATAACGTATTACGTATAACGTATAACGTATAACGTATACCGTATAACGTATAACGTGTAACGTATAACGTATAACGTATAGCGTATAACGTATATCGTATAACGTATAACGTTTAACGTATAACGTATAAAATATAATGTATAACGCATATCCTAGAACTTATGCTGAATAACGTATAACGTATAACGTATAACGTATAACGTATAACGTATAACGTATAACGTATAACGTATAACGTATAACGTATAACGTATAACGTATAACGTATAACGTATAACGTATAACGTATAACGTAATACGTATAACGTATAACGTATAACGTATAACGTATAACCGATAACGTATAACGTATAACGTATAACGTATAACGTATAACGTATAACGTATAACGTATAACGTATAACGTATAACGTATAACGTATAACGTATAACGTATAACGTATAACGTATAACGTATAACGTATAACGTATAACGTATAACGTATAACGTATAACGTAGAACGTATAATGTATAACGTATAACGTATAACGTATAACCTATAACGTATAACGTATAACCTATAACGTAATACATATAACGTATAACGTATAACGTATAACGTATAACGCATAACGTATTACGTATAACGTATAACGTATAACGTATACCGTATAACGTATAACGTGTAACGTATAACGTATAACGTATAGCGTATAACGTATATCGTATAACGTATAACGTTTAACGTATAACGTATAAAATATAATGTATAACGCATATCCTAGAACTTATGCTGAATAACGTATAACGTATAACGTATAACGTATACGGTATAACGTATAACGTATAACGTATAACGTATAACGTATAACGTATAACGTATAACGTAATACGTATAACGTATAACGTATAACGTATAACGTATAACGTATAACGTATAACGTATAACGTATAACGTAATACGTATAACGTATAACGTATAACGTATAACGTATAACGTATAACGTATAACGTATAACGTATAACCTATAACTAAAAACGTATAACGTATAACGTAATACGTGTAACGTATAACGTATAACGTATAACGTTTAACGTATAACGTATAACGTATAACGTATAACGTAATACGTATAACGTATAACGTATAACGTATAACGTATAACGTATAACGTATAACGTATAACGTATAACGTATAACGTATACCGTATAACGTATAACGTATAACGTATAACGTATAACGTATAACGTATAACGTATAACGTATAACGTATAACGTAATACGTATAACGTATAACGTATAACGTATAACGTACAACGGATAACGTATAACGTATAACGTATAACGTATAACGTATAACGTATAACGTATAACGTATAACGTGTAACGTATAACGTATAACTTATAACGTATAACGTATAACGTATAACGTATAACGTATAACGTATAACGTATAACGTATAACGTATAACGTATAACGTATAACGTAATACGTATAACGTATAAAGTATAACGTATAACGTATAACGTATAACGTATAACGTATAACGTATAACGTATAACGTATAACGTATAACGTATAACGTATAACGTATAACGTATAACGTATAACGTATAACGTATAACGTATAACGTATAACGTATAACGTATAACGTATAACGTATAACGTATAACGTATAACGTATAACGTAGAACGTATAATGTATAACGTATAACGTATAACGTATAACCTATAACGTATAACGTATAACCTATAACGTAATACATATAACGTATAACGTATAACGTATAACGTATAACGCATAACGTATTACGTATAACGTATAACGTATAACGTATACCGTATAACGTATAACGTGTAACGTATAACGTATAACGTATAGCGTATAACGTATATCGTATAACGTATAACGTTTAACGTATAACGTATAAAATATAATGTATAACGCATATCCTAGAACTTATGCTGAATAACGTATAACGTATAACGTATAACGTATAACGTATAACGTATAACGTATAACGTATAACGTATAACGTATAACGTATAACGTATAACGTAATACGTATAACGTATAACGTATAACGTATAACGTATAACGTATAACGTATAACGTATAACGTATAACGTAATACGTATAACGTATAACGTATAACGTATAACGTATAACGTATAACGTATAACGTATAACGTATAACGTAATACGTATAACGTATAACGTATAACGTATAACGTATAACGTATAACGTATAACGTATAACCTATAACTAAAAACGTATAACGTATAACGTAATACGTATAACGTATAACGTATAACGTATAACGTTTAACGTATAACGTATAACGTATAACGTATAACGTAATACGTATAACGTATAACGTATAACGTATAACGTATAACGTATAACGTATAACGTATAACGTATAACGTATAACGTATACCGTATAACGTATAACGTATAACGTATAACGTATAACGTATAACGTATAACGTATAACGTATAACGTATAACGTAATACGTATAACGTATAACGTATAACGTATAACGTATAACGTATAACGTATAACGTATAACGTATAACGTATTACGTATAACCTATAACATATAACGTATAACGTATAACGTATAACGTATAACGTATAACGCATAACGTGTAACGTATAACGTATAACGTATAACGTATAACGTATAACGTATAACGTGTAACGTATAACGTATAACGTATAACGTATAACGTATAACGTAATACGTATAACGTATAACGTATAACGTATAACGTACAACGGATAACGTATAACGTATAACGTATAACGTATAACGTATAACGTATAACGTATAACGTATAACGTATAACGTATAACGTATAACGTAGAACGTATAACGTATAACGTATAACGTAAAGCGTATACCGTATAACGTATAACGTATAACGTATAACGTATAACGTATAACGTATAACGCTTATCCTATGACGTATACGGTATAACGTATGATGTATAACGAATAACGTATAACGTATAACGTATAACGTATAACGTATAACGTATAACGTATAACGTATAACGTATAACGTAAAACGTATAACGTATAACGTATAACGTATAACGTATAACGTATAACGTATAACGTATAACGTATAACGTATAACCTATAACGTATAACGTATAACCTATAACGTAATACGTATAACGTATAACGTATAACGTATAACGTATAACGCATAACGTATAACGTATAACGTATAACGTATAACCTATAACGTATACCGTATAACGTATAACGTGTAACGTATAACGTATAACGTATAGCGTATAACGTATATCGTATAACGTATAACGTTTAACGTATAACGTATAACATATAATGTATAACGCATATCCTAGAACTTATGCTGAATAACGTATAATGTATAACGTATAACGTATAACGTATAACGTATAACGTAGAACGTAGAACGTATAACGTAGAACGTATAACGTATAACGTATAACGTATAACGTAATACGTATAACGTATGACGTATAACGTATAACGTATAACGTATAACGTATAACGTATAACGTATAACGTATAAAGTATAACGTATAACGTATAACGTATAACGTATAACGTATAACGTATAACGTAGAACGTATAATCTATAACGTATAACGGATAACCTATAACGTAATACGTATAACGTATAACGTATAACGTATAACGTATAACGTATAACGTATAACGTATAACGTATAACGTATAACGTATAACGTATAACGTATAACGTATACCGTATAACGTATAACGTATAACGTATAACGTATAACGTATAACGTATAACGTATAACGTATAACGTATAACGTAATACGTATAACGTATAACGTATAACGTATAACGTATAACGTATAACGTATAACGTATAACGTATAACGTATTACGTATAACCTATAACATATAACGTATAACGTATAACGTATAACGTATAACGTATAACGTATAACGTGTAACGTATAACGTATAACGTATAACGTATAACGTATAACGTAATACGTATAACGTATAACGTATAACGTATAACGTGTAATGTATAACGTATAACGTATAACCTATAACTAATAACGTATAACGTATAACGTAATACGTATAACGTATAACGTGTAACGTATAACGTATAACGTATAACGTATAACGTATAACGTAATACGTATAACGTATAACGTATAACGTATAACGTATAACGTATAACGTATAACGTATAACGTATAACGTATAACGTATAACGTATAACGTATAACGTATAACGTATAACGTATAACGTATAACGTATAACGTATAACGTATAACGTATAACGTATAACGTATAACGTATAACGTATAACGTATAACGTATAACGTATAACGTATAACGTATAACGTATAACGTATAACGTATAACGTATAACGTATAACGTATAACGTATAACGTAATACGTATAACGGATAACGTATAACGTATAACGTATAACGTATAACGTATAACGTACAACGTATAACGTATAACGTATAACGTATAACGTATAACGCATAACGTATTACGTATAACGTATAACGTATAACGTATACCGTATAACGTATAACGTGTAACGTATAACGTATAACGTAGAACGTATAACCTATAACGTATAACGGATAACCTATAACGTAATACGTATAACGTATAACGTATAACGTATAACGTATAACGTATATCGTATAACGTATAACGTATAACGTATAACGTATAACGTATACCGTATAACGTATAACGTATAACGTATAACGTATAACGTATAACGTGTAACGTATAACGTATAACGTATAACGTATAACGTGTAACGTAATACGTATAACGTATAACGTATAACGTATAACGTGTAATGTATAACGTATAACGTATAACCTATAACTAATAACGTATAACGTATAACGTAATACGTATAACGTATAACGTATAACGTATAACGTATAACGTATAACGTATAACGTAATACGTATAACGTATAACGTATAACGTATAACGTATAACGTATAACGTATAACGTATAACGTATAACGTATAACGTATAACGTATAACGTATAACGTATAACGTATAACGTATAACGTATAACGTATAACGTAATACGTATAACGGATAACGTATAACGTATAACGTATAACGTATAACGTATAACGTATAACGTATAACGTATAACGTATAACGTATAACGTATAACGTATAACGTATAACGTATAACGTATAACGTATAACGTATAACGTATAACGTATAACGTATAACGTATAACGTATAACGTAGAACGTAGAACGTATAATGTATAACGTATAACGTATAACGTATAACCTATAACGTATAACGTATAACCTATAACGTAATACATATAACGTATAACGTATAACGTATAACGTATAACGCATAACGTATTACGTATAACGTATAACGTATAACGTATACCGTATAACGTATAACGTGTAACGTATAACGTATAACGTATAGCGTATAACGTATATCGTATAACGTATAACGTTTAACGTATAACGTATAAAATATAATGTATAACGCATATCCTAGAACTTATGCTGAATAACGTATAACGTATAACGTATAACGTATACCGTATAACGTATAACGTATAACGTATAACGTATAACGTATAACGTATAACGTATAACGTATAACGTATAACGTAATACGTATAACGTATAACGTATAACGTATAACGTATAACGTATAACGTATAACGCATAACGTGTAACGTATAACGTATAACGTAATACGTATAACGTATAACGTATAACGCATAACGTATAACGTATAACGTATAACGTATAACGTATAACGTATTACGTATAACCTATAACATATAACGTATAACGTATAACGTATAACGTATAACGTATAACGCATAACGTGTAACGTATAACGTATAACGTATAACGTATAACGTATAACGTATAACGTGTAATGTATAACGTATAACGTATAACGTATAACGTATAACGTATAACGTATAACGTAATACGTATAACGTATAACGTATAACGTATAACGTATAACGTATAACGTATAACGTGTAACGTATAACGTATTACTTATAACGTATAACGTATAACGTATAACGTATAACGTATAACGTATAACGTATAACGTATAACGTATAACGTATAACGTATAACGTATAACGTATAACGTAATACGTATAACGTATAACGTATAACGTATAACGTGTAATGTATAACGTATAACGTATAACCTATAACTAATAACGTATAACGTATAACGGATAACGTATAACGTATACTGTGTAACGTATAACGTATTACGTATAACCTATAACATATAACGTATAACGTATAACGTATAACGTATAACGTATAACGTATAACGTATAACGTATAACGTAATACGTATAACGTATAACGTATAACGTATAACGTAATACGTATAACGGATAACGTATAACGTATAACGTATAACGTATAACGTATAACGTACAACGTATAACGTATAACGTATAACGTACAACGTATAACGTATAACGTATAACGTATAACGTATAACGCATAACGTATTACGTATAACGTATAACGTATAACGTATACCGTATAACGTATAACGTGTAACGTATAACGTATAACGTAGAACGTATAACCTATAACGTATAACGGATAACCTATAACGTAATACGTATAACGTATAACGTATAACGTATAACGTATAACGTATATCGTATAACGTATAACGTATAACGTATAACGTATAACGTATACCGTATAACGTATAACGTATAACGTATAACGTATAACGTATAACGTAATACGTATAACGTATAACGTATAACGTGTAACGTATAACGTATAACGTATAACGTATAACGTGTAACGTAATACGTATAACGTATAACGTATAACGTATAACGTGTAATGTATAACGTATAACGTATAACCTATAACTAATAACGTATAACGTATAACGTAATACGTATAACGTATAACGTATAACGTATAACGTATAACGTATAACGTATAACGTAATACGTATAACGTATAACGTATAACGTATAACGTATAACGTATAACGTATAACGTATAACGTATAACGTATAACGTATAACGTATAACGTATAACGTATAACGTATAACGTATAACGTATAACGTATAACGTATAACGTATAACGTATAACGTATAACGTATAACGTATAACGTATAACGTATAACGTAGAACGTAGAACGTATAATGTATAACGTATAACGTATAACGTATAACCTATAACGTATAACGTATAACCTATAACGTAATACATATAACGTATAACGTATAACGTATAACGTATAACGCATAACGTATTACGTATAACGTATAACGTATAACGTATACCGTATAACGTATAACGTGTAACGTATAACGTATAACGTATAGCGTATAACGTATATCGTATAACGTATAACGTTTAACGTATAACGTATAAAATATAATGTATAACGCATATCCTAGAACTTATGCTGAATAACGTATAACGTATAACGTATAACGTATAACGTATAACGTATAACGTATAACGTATAACGTATAACGTATAACGTATAACGTATAACGTATAACGTATAACGTATAACGTATAACGTATAACGTAATACGTATAACGTATAACGTATAACGTATAACGTATAACCGATAACGTATAACGTATAACGTATAACGTATAACGTATAACGTATAACGTATAACGTATAACGTATAACGTATAACGTATAACGTATAACGTATAACGTATAACGTATAACGTATAACGTATAACGTATAACGTATAACGTATAACGTATAACGTATAACGTAGAACGTATAATGTATAACGTATAACGTATAACGTATAACCTATAACGTATAACGTATAACCTATAACGTAATACATATAACGTATAACGTATAACGTATAACGTATAACGCATAACGTATTACGTATAACGTATAACGTATAACGTATACCGTATAACGTATAACGTGTAACGTATAACGTATAACGTATAGCGTATAACGTATATCGTATAACGTATAACGTTTAACGTATAACGTATAAAATATAATGTATAACGCATATCCTAGAACTTATGCTGAATAACGTATAACGTATAACGTATAACGTATACGGTATAACGTATAACGTATAACGTATAACGTATAACGTATAACGTATAACGTATAACGTAATACGTATAACGTATAACGTATAACGTATAACGTATAACGTATAACGTATAACGTATAACGTATAACGTAATACGTATAACGTATAACGTATAACGTATAACGTATAACGTATAACGTATAACGTATAACGTATAACCTATAACTAAAAACGTATAACGTATAACGTAATACGTGTAACGTATAACGTATAACGTATAACGTTTAACGTATAACGTATAACGTATAACGTATAACGTAATACGTATAACGTATAACGTATAACGTATAACGTATAACGTATAACGTATAACGTATAACGTATAACGTATAACGTATACCGTATAACGTATAACGTATAACGTATAACGTATAACGTATAACGTATAACGTATAACGTATAACGTATAACGTAATACGTATAACGTATAACGTATAACGTATAACGTATAACGTATAACGTATAACGTATAACGTATAACGTATTACGTATAACCTATAACATATAACGTATAACGTATAACGTATAACGTATAACGTGTAACGTATAACGTGTAACGTATAACGTATAACGTATAACGTATAACGTATAACGTATAACGTGTAATGTATAACGTATAACGTATAACCTATAACTAATAACGTATAACGTATAACGTAATACGTATAACGTATAACGTGTAACGTATAACGTATAACGTATAACGTATAACGTATAACGTATAACGTAATACGTATAACGTATAACGTATAACGTATAACGTAATACGTATAACGGATAACGTATAACGTATAACGTATAACGTATAACGTATAACGTACAACGTATAACGTATAACGTATAACGTATAACGTATAACGTATAACGTATAACGTATAACGTAGAACGTATAACGTATAACGTATAACGTATAACGTATAACGTAATACGTATAACGTATAACGTATAACGTATAACGTATAACGTATAACGTATAACGTATTACGTATAACCTATAACATATAACGTATAACGTATAACGTATAACGTATAACGTATAACGTATAACGTGTAACGTATAACGTATAACGTATAACGTATAACGTATAACGTAATACGTATAACGTATAACGTATAACGTATAACGTGTAATGTATAACGTATAACGTATAACCTATAACTAATAACGTATAACGTATAACGGATAACGTATAACGTATACTGTGTAACGTATAACGTATAACGTATAACGTATAACGTATAACGTATAACATATAATCTATAACGCATATCCTAGAACTTATGCCGTATAACGTATAATGTATAACGTATAACGTATAACTTTTAACGTATAACGTATAACGTATAACGTATAACGTATAACGTATAACGTATAACGTATAACGTGTAACGTATAACGTATAACGTATAACGTATAACGTATAACGTATAACGTATAACGTATAACGTATAACGTATAACGTATAACGTATAACGTATAACGTATAACGTAGTACGTATAACGTATAACGTATAACGTATAACGGATAACGTGTAACGTATATCGTATATCGTATACCGTATAACGTACAACGTATAACGTATAATGTATAACGTATAACATATAATGTATAACTCTTATCCTAGAACTTATGCTGAATAACGTATAACGTATAGCGTATAACGTATAACGTATAACGTATAACGTATAACGTATAACGTACAACGTATAACGTATAACGTACAACGTATAACATATAATATATAACGCATATCCTAGAACTTATGCCGTATAACGTATAGTGTATAACGTATAACGTATAACGTATAACTTTTAACGTATAACGTATAACGTATAACGTAATACGTATAACGTATAACGTATAACGTATAACGTATAACGTATAACGTATAACGTATAACGTATAACGTATAACGTATAACGTATAACGTATAACGTATAACGTATAACGTATAACGTATAACGTATAACGTATAACGTATAACGTATAACGTATAACGTATAACGTATAACGTATAACGTATAACGTATAACGTATAACGTATAACGTATAACGTATAACGTATAACGTATAACGTACAACGTATAACATATAATATATAACGCATATCCTAGAACTTATGCCGTATAACGTATAGTGTATAACGTATAACGTATAACATATAGTGTATAACGTATAACGTATAACGTATAACTTTTAACGTATAACGTATAACGTATAACGTAATACGTATAACGTATAACGTATAACGTATAACGTATAACGTATAACGTATAACGTATAACGTATAACGTATAACGTATAACGTATAACGTATAACGTATAACGTATAACGTATAACGTATAACGTATAACGTATAACGTATAACTTATAACGTATAACGTATAACGTATAACGTTTAACGTATAACGTATAACGTATAACGTATAACGTATAACGTATAACGTATAACGTATAACGTATAACGTATAACGTATAACGTATAACGTATAACGTATAACGTATAACGTATAACGTATAACGTATAACGTATAACGTATAACGTATAACGTATAACGTATAACGTATAACGTATAACGTATAACGTATAACGTATAACGTATAACGTATAACGTATAACGTATAACGTATAACGTATAACGTATAACGTATAACGTATAACGTATAGCGTATAACGTATAACGTATAACGTATAACGTATAACGTATAACGTATAACGTATAACGTATAAAGTATAACGTATAACGTATAACGTATAACGTATAACGTATTACGTAAAACCTATAGCATATAACGTATAACGTATAACGTATAACGTATAGCGTATAACGTATAACGTATAACGTATAACGTATAACGTATAACGTATAACGTATAACGTATAACGTATAACGTATAACGTATAACGTATAACGTATAACGTATAACGTATAACGTATAACGTATAACGTATAACGTATAACGTATAACGTATAACGTATAACGTATAACGTATAACGTATAACGTATAACGTATAACGTATAACGTATAACGTATAACGTACAACGTATAACATATAATATATAACGCATATCCTAGAACTTATGCCGTATAACGTATAGTGTATAACGTATAACGTATAACATATAGTGTATAACGTATAACGTATAACGTATAACGTATATCGTATAACGTATAACGTATAACGTATAACGTATAACGTATAACGTATAACGTATAACGTATAACGTATAACGTATAACGTATAACGTATAACGTATAACGTATAACGTATAACGTATAACGTATAACGTAAAACGTATAACGTATAACGTATAACGTATAACGTATAACGTATAACGTATAACGTATAACGTATAACGTATAACCTATAACGTATAACGTATAACCTATAACGTAATACGTATAACGTATAACGTATAACGTATAACGTATAACGCATAACGTATAACGTATAACGTATAACGTATAACCTATAACGTATACCGTATACCGTATAACGTATAACGTGTAACGTATAACGTATAACGTATAGCGTATAACGTATATCGTATAACGTATAACGTTTAACGTATAACGTATAACATATAATGTATAACGCATATCCTAGAACTTATGCTGAATAACGTATAATGTATAACGTATAACGTATAACGTATAACGTATAACGTATAACGTATAACGTATAACGTGTAACGTATAACGTATAACGTATAACGTATAACGTATAACGTGTAACGTATAACGTATAACGTATAACGTATAACGTATAACGTATAACGTATAACGTATAACGTATAACGTAATACGTATAACGTATAACGTATAACGTATAACGGATAACGTGTAACGTATATCGTATATCGTATACCGTATAACGTACAACGTATAACGTATAATGTATAACGTATAACATACAATGTATAACGCATATCCTAGAACTTATGCTGAATAACGTATAACGTATAGCGTATAACGTATAAAGTATAACGTATAACGTATAACGTATAACGTATAACGTATAACGTATAACGTATAACGTATAACGTATAACGTATAACGTATAACGTACAACGTATAACATATAATATATAACGCATATCCTAGAACTTATGCCGTATAACGTATAGTGTATAACGTATAACGTATAACATATAGTGTATAACGTATAACGTATAACGTATAACTTTTAACGTATAACGTATAACGTATAACTTTTAACGTATAACGTATAACGTATAACGTAATACGTATAACGTATAACGTATAACGTATAACGTATAACGTATAACGTAATACGTATAACGTATAACGTATAACGTATAACGGATAACGTGTAACGTATATCGTATATCGTATACCGTATAACGTACAACGTATAACGTATAATGTATAACGTATAACATACAAAGTATAACGCATATCCTAGAACTTATGCTGAATAACGTATAACGTATAGCGTATAACGTATAAAGTATAACGTATAACGTATAACGTATAACGTATAACGTATAACGTATAACGTATAACGTATAACGTATAACGTATAACGTAAAACGTATAACGTACAACGTATAACATATAATATATAACGCATATCCTAGAACTTATGCCGTATAACGTATAGTGTATAACGTATAACGTATAACATATAGTGTATAACGTATAACGTATAACGTATAACTTTTAACGTATAACGTATAACGTATAACTTTTAACGTATAACGTATAACGTATAACTTTTAACGTATAACGTATAACGTATAACGTAATACGTATAACGTATAACGTATAACGTATAACGTATAACGTATAACGTATAACGTATAACGTATAACGTATAACGCATAACATATAATCTATAACGCATATCCTAGAACTTATGCCGTATAACGTATAATGTATAACGTATAACGTATAACGTATAACGTATAACGTATAACGTATAACGTATAACGTATAACGTATAACGTATAACGTATAACGTATTACGTATAACGTATAACGTAATACGTATAACGTATAACGTATAACGTATAACGTATAACGTTTAACGTATAACGTATAACGTATAACGTATAACGTATAACGTATAACGTATAACGTATAACGTATAACGTATAACGTATAACGTATAACGTATAACGTATAACGTATAACGTATAACGTATAACGTATAACGTATAACGTATAACGTATAACGTATAACGTATAACGTATAACGAATAACGTATAACGTATAACGTATAACGTATAACGTATAACGTATAACGTATAACGTATAACGTATGACGTATAACGTATAACGTATAACGTATAACGTATAACGTATAACGTATAACGTATAACGTATAACGTATAACGTAGAACGTAGAACGTAGAACGTAGAACGTATAACGTATAACGTAGAACGTAGAACGTAGAACGTATAACGTATAACGTATAACGTATAACGTATAACGTATAACGTATAACGTATAACGTATAACGTATAACGTATAACGTATAACGTATAACGTATAACGTATAACGTATAACGTATAACGTATAACGTATAACGTATAACGTATAACGTATAACGTATAACGTATAACGTATAACGTATGACGTATAACGTATAACGTATAACGTATAACGTATAACGTATAACGTATTACGTAGAACGTAGAACGTAGAACGTATAACGTATAACGTATAACGTATAACGTATTACGTAAAACCTATAGCATATAACGTATAACGTATAACGTATAACGTATAGCGTATAACGTATAACGTATAACGTATAACGTATAACGTATAACGTATAACGTATAACGTATAAAGTATAACGTATAACGTATAACGTATAACGTATAACGTATTACGTAAAACCTATAGCATATAACGTATAACGTATAACGTATAACGTATAGCGTATAACGTATAACGTATAACGTATAACGTATAACGTATAACGTATAACGTATAACGTATAACGTATAACGTATAACGTATAACGTATAACGTATAACGTATAACGTATAACGTATAACGTATAACGTATAACGTATAACGTATAACGTATAACGTATAACGTATAACGTATAACGTATAACGTATAACGTATAACGTATAACGTATAACGTACAACGTATAACATATAATATATAACGCATATCCTAGAACTTATGCCGTATAACGTATAGTGTATAACGTATAACGTATAACATATAGTGTATAACGTATAACGTATAACGTATAACGTATATCGTATAACGTATAACGTATAACGTATAACGTATAACGTATAACGTATAACGTATAACGTATAACGTATAACGTATAACGTATAACGTATAACGTATAACGTATAACGTATAACGTATAACGTATAACGTATAACGTAAAACGTATAACGTATAACGTATAACGTATAACGTATAACGTATAACGTATAACGTATAACGTATAACGTATAACCTATAACGTATAACGTATAACCTATAACGTAATACGTATAACGTATAACGTATAACGTATAACGTATAACGCATAACGTATAACGTATAACGTATAACGTATAACCTATAACGTATACCGTATACCGTATAACGTATAACGTGTAACGTATAACGTATAACGTATAGCGTATAACGTATATCGTATAACGTATAACGTTTAACGTATAACGTATAACATATAATGTATAACGCATATCCTAGAACTTATGCTGAATAACGTATAATGTATAACGTATAACGTATAACGTATAACGTATAACGTATAACGTATAACGTATAACGTGTAACGTATAACGTATAACGTATAACGTATAACGTATAACGTGTAACGTATAACGTATAACGTATAACGTTTAACGTATAACGTATAACGTATAACGTATAACGTATAACGTAATACGTATAACGTATAACGTATAACGTATAACGGATAACGTGTAACGTATATCGTATATCGTATACCGTATAACGTACAACGTATAACGTATAATGTATAACGTATAACATACAATGTATAACGCATATCCTAGAACTTATGCTGAATAACGTATAACGTATAGCGTATAACGTATAAAGTATAACGTATAACGTATAACGTATAACGTATAACGTATAACGTATAACGTATAACGTATAACGTATAACGTATAACGTATAACGTACAACGTATAACATATAATATATAACGCATATCCTAGAACTTATGCCGTATAACGTATAGTGTATAACGTATAACGTATAACATATAGTGTATAACGTATAACGTATAACGTATAACTTTTAACGTATAACGTATAACGTATAACTTTTAACGTATAACGTATAACGTATAACTTTTAACGTATAACGTATAACGTATAACGTAATACGTATAACGTATAACGTATAACGTATAACGTATAACGTATAACGTATAACGTAATACGTATAACGTATAACGTATAACGTATAACGGATAACGTGTAACGTATATCGTATATCGTATACCGTATAACGTACAACGTATAACGTATAATGTATAACGTATAACATACAAAGTATAACGCATATCCTAGAACTTATGCTGAATAACGTATAACGTATAGCGTATAACGTATAAAGTATAACGTATAACGTATAACGTATAACGTATAACGTATAACGTATAACGTATAACGTATAACGTATAACGTATAACGTAAAACGTATAACGTACAACGTATAACATATAATATATAACGCATATCCTAGAACTTATGCCGTATAACGTATAGTGTATAACGTATAACGTATAACATATAGTGTATAACGTATAACGTATAACGTATAACGTATATCGTATAACGTATAACGTATAACGTATAACGTATAACGTATAACGTATAACGTATAACGTATAACGTATAACGTATAACGTATAACGTATAACGTATAACGTATAACGTATAACGTATAACGTATAACGTAAAACGTATAACGTATAACGTATAACGTATAACGTATAACGTATAACGTATAACGTATAACGTATAACGTATAACCTATAACGTATAACGTATAACCTATAACGTAATACGTATAACGTATAACGTATAACGTATAACGTATAACGCATAACGTATAACGTATAACGTATAACGTATAACCTATAACGTATACCGTATACCGTATAACGTATAACGTGTAACGTATAACGTATAACGTATAGCGTATAACGTATATCGTATAACGTATAACGTTTAACGTATAACGTATAACATATAATGTATAACGCATATCCTAGAACTTATGCTGAATAACGTATAATGTATAACGTATAACGTATAACGTATAACGTATAACGTATAACGTATAACGTATAACGTGTAACGTATAACGTATAACGTATAACGTATAACGTATAACGTGTAACGTATAACGTATAACGTATAACGTATAACGTATAACGTATAACGTATAACGTATAACGTATAACGTAATACGTATAACGTATAACGTATAACGTATAACGGATAACGTGTAACGTATATCGTATATCGTATACCGTATAACGTACAACGTATAACGTATAATGTATAACGTATAACATACAATGTATAACGCATATCCTAGAACTTATGCTGAATAACGTATAACGTATAGCGTATAACGTATAAAGTATAACGTATAACGTATAACGTATAACGTATAACGTATAACGTATAACGTATAACGTATAACGTAATACGTATAACGTATAACGTATAACGTATAACGTATAACGTATAACGTATAACGTATAACGTATAACGTATAACGCATAACATATAATCTATAACGCATATCCTAGAACTTATGCCGTATAACGTATAATGTATAACGTATAACGTATAACGTATAACGTATAACGTATAACGTATAACGTATAACGTATAACGTATAACGTATAACGTATAACGTATTACGTATAACGTATAACGTAATACGTATAACGTATAACGTATAACGTATAACGTATAACGTTTAACGTATAACGTATAACGTATAACGTATAACGTATAACGTATAACGTATAACGTATAACGTATAACGTATAACGTATAACGTATAACGTATAACGTATAACGTATAACGTATAACGTATAACGTATAACGTATAACGTATAACGTATAACGTATAACGTATAACGTATAACGAATAACGTATAACGTATAACGTATAACGTATAACGTATAACGTATAACGTATAACGTATAACGTATGACGTATAACGTATAACGTATAACGTATAACGTATAACGTATAACGTATAACGTATAACGTATAACGTATAACGTAGAACGTAGAACGTAGAACGTAGAACGTATAACGTAGAACGTAGAACGTAGAACGTAGAACGTATAACGTATAACGTATAACGTATAACGTATAACGTATAACGTATAACGTATAACGTATAACGTATAACGTATAACGTATAACGTATAACGTATAACGTATAACGTATAACGTATAACGTATAACGTATAACGTAGAACGTAGAACGTAGAACGTATAACGTATAACGTATAACGTATAACGTATAACGTATTACGTATAACCTATAGCATATAACGTATAACGTATAACGTATAACGTATAGCGTATAACGTATAACGTATAACGTATAACGTATAACGTATAACGTATAACGTATAAAGTATAACGTATAACGTATAACGTATAACGTATAACGTATAACGTATAACGTATAACGTAGAACGTATAACGTAGAACGTATAACGTATAACGTATAACGTATAACGTATAACGTATAACGTATAACGTAATACGTATAACGTATAACGTATAACGTCTAACGTATAACGGATAACGTATAACGTATAACGTATAACGTATAACGTATAACGTATAACGTATAACGTATAACGTATAACGTATAACGTATAACGTATAACGTATAACGTATAACGTATAACGTATGACGTATAACGTATAACGTATAACGTATAACGTATAACGTATAACGTATAACGTATAACGTATAACGTATAACGTATAACGTATAACGTATAACGTATAACGTATAACGTATAACGTATAACGTATAACGTATAACGTATAACGTATAACGTAGAACGTAGAACGTAGAACGTATAACGTATAACGTATAACGTATAACGTATAACGTATAACGTATTACGTATAACCTATAGCATATAACGTATAACGTATAACGTATAACGTATAGCGTATAACGTATAACGTATAACGTATAACGTATAACGTATAACGTATAACGTATAAAGTATAACGTATAACGTATAACGTATAACGTATAACGTATAACGTATAACGTATAACGTAGAACGTATAACGTAGAACGTATAACGTATAACGTATAACGTATAACGTATAACGTATAACGTATAACGTAATACGTATAACGTATAACGTATAACGTCTAACGTATAACGGATAACGTATAACGTATAACGTATAACGTATAACGTATAACGTATAACGTATAACGTATAACGTATAACGTATAACGTATAACGTATAACGTATAACGTATAACGTATAACGTATGACGTATAACGTATAACGTATAACGTATAACGTATAACGTATAACGTATAACGTATAACGTATAACGTATAACGTATAACGTAGAACGTAGAACGTATAACGTATAACGTATAACGTATAACGTAGCACGTAGAACGTATAACGTATAACGTATAACGTATAACGTATAACGTATAACGTATAACGTATAACGTATAACGTATAACGTATAACGTATAACGTATAACGTATAACGTATAACGTATAACGTATAACGTATAACGTATAACGTATAACGTATGACGTATAACGTATAACGTAGAACGTAGAACGTAGAACGTATAACGTATAACGTATAACGTATAACGTATTACGTATAACCTATAGCATATAACGTATAACGTATAACGTATAACGTATAGCGTATAACGTATAACGTATAACGTATAACGTATAACGTATAACGTATAACGTATAAAGTATAACGTATAACGTATAACGTATAACGTATAACGTATAACGTATAACGTATAACGTAGAACGTATAACGTAGAACGTATAACGTATAACGTATAACGTATAACGTAGAACGTATAACGTATAACGTATAACATATAATCTATAACGCATATCCTAGAACTTATGCCGTATAACGTATAATGTATAACGTATAACGTATAACTTTTAACGTATAACGTATAACGTATAACGTATAACGTATAACGTATAACGTATAACGTATAACGTATAACGTGTAACGTATAACGTATAACGTATAACGTATAACGTATAACGTATAACGTATATCGTATAACGTATAACGTATAACGTATAACGTATAACGTAATACGTATAACGTATAACGTATAACGTATAATGGATAACGTGTAACGTATATCGTATATCGTATACCGTATAACGTACAACGTATAACGTATAATGTATTACGTATAACATATAATGTATAACGCATATCCTAGAACTTATGCTGAATAACGTATAACGTATAGCGTATAACGTATAACGTATAACGTATAACGTATAACGTATAACGTATAACGTATAACGTAGAACGTATAACATATAATATATAACGCATATCCTAGAACTTATGCCGTATAACGTATAGTGTATAACGTATAACGTATAACATATAGTGTATATCGTATAACGTATAACGTATAACTTTTAACGTATAACGTATAACGTATAACTTTTAACGTATAACGTATAACGTATAACGTAATACGTATAACGTATAACGTATAACGTATAACGTATAACGTATAACGTATAACGTATAACATATAATCTATAACGCATATCCTAGAACTTATGCCGTATAACGTATAATGTATAACGTATAACGTATAACTTTTAACGTATAACGTATAACGTATAACGTATAACGTATAACGTATAACGTATAACGTATAACGTATAACGTGTAACGTATAACGTGTAACGTATAACGTATAACGTATAACGTATAACGTATAACGTATAACGTATAACGTATAACGTATAACGTATAACGTATAACGTATAACGTGTAACGTATAACGTAATACGTATAACGTATAACGTATAACGTATAACGGATAACGTGTAACGTATATCGTATATCGTATACCGTATAACGTACAACTTATAACGTATAATGTATAACGTATAACATACAATGTATAACGCATATCCTAGAACTTATGCTGAATAACGTATAACGTATAGCGTATAACGTATAAAGTATAACGTATAACGTATAACGTATAACGTATAACGTATAACGTATAACGTATAACGTATAACGTATAACGTAAAACGTATAACGTACAACGTATAACATATAATATATAACGCATATCCTAGAACTTATGCCGTATAACGTATAGTGTATAACGTATAACGTATAACATATAGTGTATAACGTATAACGTATAACGTATAACTTTTAACGTATAACGTATAACGTATAACGTATAACGTATAACGTATTACGTATAACGTATAACGTAATACGTGTAACGTATAACGTATAACGTATAACGTATAAAGTATAACGTATAACGTATAACGGATAACGTATAACGTATACTGTGTAACGTATAACGTATAACGTATAACGTATAACGTATAACGTATAACATATAATCTATAACGCACATCCTAGAACTTATGCCGTATAAAGTATAATGTATAACGTATAACGTATAACTTTTAACGTATAACGTATAACGTATAACGTATAACGTATAACGTATAACGTATAACGTATAACGTGTAACGAATAACGTATAACGTATAACGTATAACGTATAACGTATAACATATAATCTATAACGCATATCCTAGAACTTATGCCGTATAACGTATAGTGTATAACGTATAACGTATAACATATAGTGTATAACGTATAACGTATAACGTATAACTTTTAACGTATAACGTATAACGTATAACGTATAACGTATAACGTATTACGTATAACGTATAACGTATAACGTATAACGTATAACGTAATACGTATAACGTATAACGTATAACGTATAACGGATAACGTGTAACGTATATCGTATATCGTATACCGTATAACGTACAACGTATAACGTATAATGTATAACGTATAACATACAATGTATAACGCATATCCTAGAACTTATGCTGAATAACGTATAACATATAGCGTATAACGTATAAAGTGTAACGTATAACGTATAACGTATAACGTATAACGTATAACGTATAACGTATAACGTATAACGTATAACGTATAACGTATAACGTATAACGTATAACGTACAACGTATAACATATAATATATAACGCATATCCTAGAACTTATGCCGTATAACGTATAGTGTATAACGTATAACGTATAACATATAGTGTATAACGTATAACGTATAACGTATAACTTTTAACGTATAACGTATAACGTATAACTTTTAACGTATAACGTATAACGTATAACGTAATACGTATAACGTATAACGTATAACGTATAACGTATAACGTATAACGTATAACGTATAACGTATAACGTATAACGTATAACGTATAACGTATAACGTATAACGTATAACGTATAACGTAATACGTATAACGTATAACGTATAACGTATAACGTATAAAGTATAACGTATAACGTATAACGGATAACGTATAACGTATACTGTGTAACGTATAACGTATAACGTATAACGTATAACGTATAACGTATAACATATAATCTATAACGCATATTCTAGAACTTATGCCGTATAACGTATAATGTATAACGTATAACGTATAACTTTTAACGTATAACGTATAACGTATAACGTATAACGTATAACGTATAACGTATAACGTATAACGTATAACGTATAACGTATAACGTATAACGTATAACGTATAACGTATAACGTATAACGTATAACGTATAACGTATAACGTATAACGTATAACGTATAACGTATAACGTATAAAGTATAACGTATAACGTAATACGTATAACGTATAACGTATAACGTATAACGGATAACGTGTAACGTATATCGTATATCGTATACCGTATAACGTACAACGTATAACGTATAATGTATAACGTATAACATACAATGTATAACGCATATCCTAGAACTTATGCTGAATAACGTATAACGTACAGCGTATAACGTATAAAGTATAACGTATAACGTATAACGTATAACGTATAACGTATAACATATAATCTATAACGCATATCCTAGAACTTATGCCGTATAACGTATAACTTTTAACGTATAACGTATAACGTATAACGTATAACGTATAACGTATAACGTATAACGTATACCGTGTAACGTATAACGGATAACGTATAACGTATAACGTAATACGTATAACGTATAACGTATAACGTTTAACGGATAACGTGTAACGTATATCGTATATCGTATACCGTGTAACGTACAACGTATAACGTATAATGTATAACGTATAACATACAATGTATAACGCATATCCTAGAACTTATGCTGAATAACGTATAACGTATAGCGTATAACGTATAACGTATAACGTATAACGTATAACGTATAACGTATAACGTATAACGTATAACGTATAACGTATAACGTATAACGTATAACGTATAACGTATAACGTATAACGTATAACGTATAACATATAATGTATAACGCATATCCTAGAACTTATGCTGAATAACGTATAACGTATAGCGTATAACGTATAACGTATAACGTATAACGTATAACGTATAACGTATAACGTATAACGTATAACGTATAACGTATAACGTATATCGTATAACGTATAACGAATAACATATAATATATAACGCATATCCTAGAACTTATGCCGTATAACGTATAGTGTATAACGTATAACGTATAACGTATAGTGTATAACGTATAACGTATAACGTATAACTTTTAACATATAACGTATAACGTATAACGTAATACGTATAACGTATAACGTATAACGTATAACTTTTAACATATAACGTATAACGTATAACGTAATACGTATAACGTATAACGTATAACGTATAACGTATAACGTATAACGTATAACGTATAACGCATAACGTATAACGTATAACGTACAACGTATAACGTATAACGTATAATGTATAACGTATAACGTATAACGTATAACGTATAACGTATGACGTATAACGCATAACGTATAACGTATAACGTATAACGTATAACGTGTAACGTGTAACGTATAACGTATATCGTATAACGTATGACGTGTGACGTGTAACGTGTAACGTATAACGTATAACGTATAACGTATAACGTCTAACGTGTAACGTATAACGTATAACGTATAACGTATAACGTATAACGTATAACGTATAACGTATAACGTCTATCGTATAACGTATAACGTATAACGTATAACGTATAACGTATAACGTATAACGTATAACGTATAACGTATAACGTATAACGTATAACGTATAACGTATAACGTATAAGGTATAACGTATAACGTATAACGTATAACATATAATATATAACGCATATCCTGGAACTTATGCCGTATAACGTATAGTGTATAACGTATAACGTATAACGTATAGTGTATAACGTATAACGTATAACGTATAACTTTTAACGTATAACGTATAACGTATAACGTAATACGTATAACGTATAACGTATAACGTATAACGTATAACGTATAACGTATAACGTATAACGTATAACGTATAACGTATAACGTATAACGTATAACGTATAACGTATAACGTATAACGTATAACGTATAACGTGTAACGTATAACGTGTAACGTGTAACGTATAACGTATATCGTATAACGTATGACGTGTAACGTGTAACGTGTAACTTATAACGTATAACGTATAACGTATAACGTATAACGTGTAACGTGTAACGTATAACGTATAACGTATAACGTATAACGTAATACGTATAACGTATAACGTATAACGTATAACGTATAACGTATCACGCATAACGTATAACGTATAGCGTATAACGTATAACGTATAACGTATAACGTATAACGTATAACGTATAACGTATAACGTATAACGTATAACGTATAACGTATAACGTATAACGTATAACGTATAACGTATAACGTATAACGTATAACGTATAACGTATAACGTATAACGTATAACGTATAACGTATAACGTATAACATATAATGTATAACGCATATCCTAGAACTTATGCTGAATAACGTATAACGTATAGCGTATAACGTATAACGTATAACGTATAACGTATAACGTATAACGTATAACGTATAACGTATAACGTATATCGTATAACGTATAACGTATAACATATAATATATAACGCATATCCTGGAACTTATGCCGTATAACGTATAGTGTATAACGTATAACGTATAACGTATAGTGTATAACGTATAACGTATAACGTATAACTTTTAACGTATAACGTATAACGTATAACGTAATACGTATAACGTATAACGTATAACGTATAACGTATAACGTATAACGTATAACGTATAACGTATAACGTATAACGTATAACGTATATCGTATAACGTATAACGTATAACATATAATATATAACGCATGCCCTAGAACTAATGCCGTATAACGTCTAGTGTATAACGTATAACGTATAACGTATATCGTATAACGTATAACGATTAACGTATAACGTATAACGTATAACGTATAACGTATAACGTATAACGTATAACGTATAACGTATAACGTATAACGTATATCGTATAACGTATAACGTATAACATATAATATATAACGCATATCCTAGAACTTATGCCGTATAACGTATAGTGTATAACGTATAACGTATAACGTATAGTGTATAACGTATAACGTATAACGTATAACGTATAACGTATAACGTATAACGTATAACGTATAACGTATAACGTATAACGTATAACGTATATCGTATAACGTATAACGAATAACGTATAACGTATAACGTATAACGTATGACGTATAACGCATAACGTATAACGTATAACGTATAACGTATAACGTGTAACGTGTAACGTATAACGTATATCGTATAACGTATGACGTGTGACGTGTAACGTGTAACGTATAACGTATAACGTATAACGTATAACGTACAACGTATAACGTATAACGTATAATGTATAACGTATAACGTATAACGTATAACGTATAACGTATGACGTATAACGCATAACGTATAACGTATAACGTATAACGTATAACGTGTAACGTGTAACGTATAACGTATATCGTATAACGTATGACGTGTGACGTGTAACGTGTAACGTATAACGTATAACGTATAACGTATAACGTCTAACGTGTAACGTATAACGTATAACGTATAACGTATAACGTATAACGTATAACGTATAACGTATAACGTCTATCGTATAACGTATAACGTATAACGTATAACGTATAACGTATAACGTATAACGTATAACGTATAACGTATAACGTATAACGTATAACGTATAACGTATAACGTATAACGTATAACGTATAACGTATAACGTATAACGTATAACATATAATATATAACGCATATCCTGGAACTTATGCCGTATAACGTATAGTGTATAACGTATAACGTATAACGTATAGTGTATAACGTATAACGTATAACGTATAACTTTTAACGTATAACGTATAACGTATAACGTAATACGTATAACGTATAACGTATAACGTATAACGTATAACGTATAACGTATAACGTATAACGTATAACGTATAACGTATAACGTATAACGTATAACGTATAACGTATAACGTATAACGTGTAACGTATAACGTGTAACGTGTAACGTATAACGTATATCGTATAACGTATGACGTGTAACGTGTAACGTGTAACTTATAACGTATAACGTATAACGTATAACGTATAACGTGTAACGTGTAACGTATAACGTATAACGTATAACGTATAACGTAATACGTATAACGTATAACGTATAACGTATAACGTATAACGTATCACGCATAACGTATAACGTATAGCGTATAACGTATAACGTATAACGTATAACGTATAACGTATAACGTATAACGTATAACGTATAACGTATAACGTATAACGTATAACGTATAACGTATAACGTATAACGTATAACGTATAACGTATAACGTATAACGTATAACGTATAACGTATAACGTATAACGTATAACGTATAACGTATAACGTATAACATATAATGTATAACGCATATCCTAGAACTTATGCTGAATAACGTATAACGTATAGCGTATAACGTATAACGTATAACGTATAACGTATAACGTATAACGTATAACGTATAACGTATAACGTATATCGTATAACGTATAACGTATAACATATAATATATAACGCATATCCTGGAACTTATGCCGTATAACGTATAGTGTATAACGTATAACGTATAACGTATAGTGTATAACGTATAACGTATAACGTATAACTTTTAACGTATAACGTATAACGTATAACGTAATACGTATAACGTATAACGTATAACGTATAACGTATAACGTATAACGTATAACGTATAACGTATAACGTATAACGTATAACGTATAACGTATATCGTATAACGTATAACGTATAACATATAATATATAACGCATGCCCTAGAACTTATGCCGTATAACGTCTAGTGTATAACGTATAACGTATAACGTATATCGTATAACGTATAACGATTAACGTATAACGTATAACGTATAACGTATAACGTATAACGTATAACGTATAACGTATAACGTATAACGTATAACGTATATCGTATAACGTATAACGTATAACATATAATATATAACGCATATCCTAGAACTTATGCCGTATAACGTATAGTGTATAACGTATAACGTATAACGTATAGTGTATAACGTATAACGTATAACGTATAACGTATAACGTATAACGTATAACGTATAACGTATAACGTATAACGTATAACGTATAACGTATATCGTATAACGTATAACGAATAACATATAATATATAACGCATATCCTAGAACTTATGCCGTATAACGTATAGTGTATAACGTATAACGTATAACGTATAGTGTATAACGTATAACGTATAACGTATAACTTTTAACATATAACGTATAACGTATAACGTAATACGTATAACGTATAACGTATAACGTATAACGTATAACGTATAACGTATAACGTATAACGCATAACGTATAACGTATAACGTACAACGTATAACGTATAACGTATAATGTATAACGTATAACGTATAACGTATAACGTATAACGTATGACGTATAACGCATAACGTATAACGTATAACGTATAACGTGTAACGTATAACGTGTAACGTATAACGTATAACGTATAACGTATAACGTATAACGTATAACGTATAACGTATAACGTACAACGTATAACGTATAACGTATAACGTATAACGTATAACGTATAACGTATAACGTATAACGTATATCGTATAACGTATAACGTATAACATATAATATATAACGCATATCCTAGAACTTATGCCGTATAACGTATAGTGTATAACGTATAACGTATAACGTATAGTGTATAACGTATAACGTATAACGTATAACGTATAACGTATAACGTATAACGTATAACGTATAACGTATAACGTATAACGCATAACGTATAACGTAATACGTATAACGTATAACGTATAACGTATAAAGTATTATATAACCTATAACGTATAACGTATAACGTATAACGTATAACGTAGAACGTATAACGTATAACGTATAACGTATAACGCATAACGTATAACGTATAACGTATAACATATAATCTATAACGCATATCCTAGAACTTATGCCGTATAACGTATAATGTATAACGTATAAGGTATAACTTTTAACGTATAACGTATAACGTATAACGTATAACGTATAACGTATAACGTATAACGTATAACGTATAACGTATAACGTGTAACGTATAACGTGTAACGTATAACGTGTAACGTATAACGTGTAACGTATAACGTATAACGTATAACGTATAACGTATAACGTATAACGTATAACGTATAACGTATAACGTATAACGTATAACGTATAACGTATAACGTATAACGTATAACGTATAACGTATATCGTATAACGTATAACGTATAACATATAATATATAACGCATATCCTAGAACTTATGCCGTATAACGTATAGTGTATAACGTATAACGTATAACGTATAGTGTATAACGTATAACGTATAACGTATAACGTATAACGTATAACGTATAACGTATAACGTATAACGTATAACGTATAACGTATAACGCATAACGTATAACGTAATACGTATAACGTATAACGTATAACGTATAAAGTATTATATAACCTATAACGTATAACGTATAACGTATAACGTATAACGTAGAACGTATAACGTATAACGTATAACGTATAACGTATAACGTATAACATATAATCTATAACGCATATCCTAGAACTTATGCCGTATAACGTATAATGTATAACGTATAAGGTATAACTTTTAACGTATAACGTATAACGTATAACGTATGACGTATAACGTATAACGTATAACGTATAACGTATAACGTATAACGTATAACGTATAACGTATAACGTATAACGTATAACGTGTAACGTATAACGTATAACGTATAACGTATAACGTATAACGTATAACGTATAACGTATAACGTATAACGTATAACGTATAACGTATAACGTATAACGTATAACGTATAACGTATAACGTATAACGTATAACGTATAACGTATAACGTATAACGTATAACGTATAACGTATAACGTATAACGTATAACGTATAACGTATAACGTATAACGTATAACGTATAACATATAATATATAACGCATATCCTGGAACTTATGCCGTATAACGTATAGTGTATAACGTATAACGTATAACGTATAGTGTATATCGTATAACGTATAACGTATAACTTTTAACGTATAACGTATAACGTATAACGTAATACGTATAACGTATAACGTATAACGTATAACGTATAACGTATAAAGTATTATATAACCTATAACGTATAACGTATAGCGTATAACGTATAACGTATAACGTATAACGTATAACGTGTAACGTATAACGTGTAACGTGTAACGTATAACGTATATCGTATAACGTATGACGTGTAACGTGTAACGTGTAACGTATAACGTATAACGTATAACGTATAACGTATAACGTGTAACGTGTAACGTATAACGTATAACGTATAACGTATAACGTAATACGTATAACGTATAACGTATAACGTATAACGTATAACGTATCACGCATAACGTATAACGTATAGCGTATAACGTATAACGTATAACGTATAACGTATAACGTATAACGTATAACGTATAACGTATAACGTATAACGTATAACGTATAACGTATAACGTATAACGTATAACGTATAACGTATAACGTATATCGTATAACGTATAACGTATAACGTATAACGTATAACGTATAACGTATAACGTATAACGTATAACATATAATGTATAACGCATATCCTAGAACTTATGCTGAATAACGTATAACGTATAGCGTATAACGTATAACGTATAACGTATAACGTATAACGTATAACGTATAACGTATAACGTATAACGTATAACGTATAACGTATATCGTACAACGTATAACGTATAACATATAATATATAACGCATATCCTAGAACTTATGCCGTATAACGTATAGTGTATAACGTATAACGTATAACGTATAGTGTATAACGTATAACGTATAACGTATAGTGTATAACGTATAACGTATAACGTATAGTGTATAACGTATAACGTATAACGTATAACTTTTAACGTATAACGTATAACGTATAACGTATAACGTATAACGTATAACGTATAACGTATAACGTATAACGTATAACGTATAACGTATAACGTATAACGTATAACGTATAACGTATAACGTATAACGTATAACGTATAACGTATAACGTATAACATATAATGTATAACGCATATCCTAGAACTTATGCTGAATAACGTATAACGTATAGCGTATAACGTATAACGTATAACGTATAACGTATAACGTATAACGTATAACGTATAACGTATAACGTATAACGTATATCGTATAACGTATAACGTATAACATATAATATATAACGCATATCCTAGAACTTATGCCGTATAACGTATAGTGTATAACGTATAACGTATAACGTATAGTGTATAACGTATAACGTATAACGTATAACTTTTAACATATAACGTATAACGTATAACGTAATACGTATAACGTATAACGTATAACGTATAACGTATAACGTATAACGTATAACGCATAACGTATAACGTATAACGTACAACGTATAACGTATAACGTATAACGTATAACGTATAACGTATAACGTATAACGTATAACGTATAACGTATAACGTATAACGCATAACGTATAACGTATAACGTATAACGTATAACGTGTAACGTGTAACGTATAACGTATATCGTATAACGTATGACGTGTGACGTGTAACGTGTAACGTATAAGGTATAACGTATAACGTATAACGTCTAACGTGTAACGTATAACGTATAACGTATAACGTATAACGTATAACGTATAACGTGTAACGTGTAACGTGTAACGTATAACGTGTAACGTATAACGTGTAACGTATAACGTATAACGTATAACGTATAACGTATAACGTATAACGTATAACGTATAACGTATAACGTATAACGTATAACGTACAACGTATAACGTATAACGTATAACGTATAACGTATAACATATAATATATAACGCATGCCCTAGAACTTATGCCGTATAACGTCTAGTGTATAACGTATAACGTATAACGTATATCGTATAACGTATAACGATTAACGTATAACGTATAACATATAATGTATAACGCATATCCTCGAACTTATGCTGAATAACGTATAACGTATAACGTATAACGTATAACGTATAACGTCTAACGTGTAACGTATAACGTATAACGTATAACGTATAACGTATAACGTATAACGTATAACGTATAACGTATATCGTATAACGTATAACGTATAACGTATAACGTATAACGTATAACGTGTAACGTATAACGTGTAACGTATAACGTATAACGTATAACGTATAACGTATAACGTATAACGTATAACGTATAACGTACAACGTATAACGTATAACGTATAAGGTATAACGTATAACGTATAACGTATAACGTATAACGTATATCGTATAACGTATAACGTATAACATATAATATATAACGCATATCCTAGAACTTATGCCGTATAACGTATAGTGTATAACGTATAACGTATAACGTATAGTGTATAACGTATAACGTATAACGTATAACGTATAACGTATAACGTATAACGTATAACGTATAACGTATAACGTATAACGCATAACGTATAACGTAATACGTATAACGTATAAGGTATAACTTTTAACGTATAACGTATAACGTATAACGTATAACGTATAACGTATAACGTATAACGTAGAACGTATAACGTATAACGTATAACGTATAACGTATAACGTATAACGTATAACGTATAACGTATAACATATAATCTATAACGCATATCCTAGAACTTATGCCGTATAACGTATAATGTATAACGTATAAGGTATAACTTTTAACGTATAACGTATAACGTATAACGTATAACGTATAACGTATAACGTATAACGTATAACGTATAACGTATAACGTATAACGTATAACGTATAACGTGTAACGTATAACGTGTAACGTATAACGTATAACGTATAACGTATAACGTATAACGTATAACGTATAACGTATAACGTATAACGTATAACGTATAACGTATAACGTATAACGTATAACGTATAACGTATAACGTATAACGTATAACATATAATATATAACGCATATCCTGGAACTTATGCCGTATAACGTATAGTGTATAACGTATAACGTATAACGTATAACGTATAACGTATAACGTATAACGTATAACGTATAACGTATAACGTATAAAGTATAACGTATAACGTATAACGTATAACGTATAACGTATAACGTATAACGTATAACGTATAATGTATAACGTATAACGTATAACGTAGAACATAGAACGTAGAACGTATAACGTATAACGTATAACGTATTACGTATAACCTATAACATATAACGTATAACGTATAACGTATAACGTATAGCGTATAACGTATAACGTATAACGTATAACGTATAACGTATAACGTATAACGTATAACGTATAACGTATAACGTATAACGTATAACGTATAACGTATAACGTATAACGTATACCGTATAAAGTATAACGCATAACGTATAACGTATAACGTATAACGTATAACGTATAACGTATAACGTATAACGTATAGCGTATAACGTATAACGTAGAACGTATAACGTATAACGTATAATGTATAACGTATAACGTATAACGTATAACGTATAACGTATAACGTATAACGTATAACGTATAACGTATAACGTATAACGTATAACGTATAACGTGTAACGTGTAACGTGTAACGTGTAACGTATAACGTATAACGTATAACGTATAACGTATAACGTGTAACGTGTAACGTATAACGTATAACGTATAACGTATAACGTAATACGTATAACGTATAACGTATAACGTATAACGTATAACGTATAACGTATAACGCATAACGTATAACGTATAGCGTATAACGTATAACGTATAACGTATAACGTATAACGTATAATGTATAACGTATAACGTATAACGTATAACGTATAACGTATAACGTATAACGTATAACGTATAACGTATACCGTATAAAGTATAACGTATAACGTATAACGTATAACGTATAGTGTATAACGTATAACGTATAACGTATGACTTTTAACGTATAACGTATAACGCATAACGTAATACGTATAACGTATAACGTATAACGTATAACGTATAACGTATAACGTATAACGTATAACGTATAACGTATAACGTATAACGTATAACGTATAACGTATAACGTATATCGTATAACGTATAACGTATAACGTATAACGTATAACGTATAACGTAGAACGTAGAACGTAGAACGTATAACGTATAACGTATAACGTATTACGTATAACCTATAACATATAACGTATAACGTATAACGTATAACGTATAGCGTATAACGTATAACGTATAACGTATAACGTATAACGTATAACGTATAACGAATAACGTATAACGTATAACGTATAACGTATAACGTATAACGTATAACGTATAACGTATACCGTATAAAGTATAACGCATAACGTATAACGTATAACGTATAACGTATAACGTATAACGTATAACGTATAACGTATAGCGTATAACGTATAACGTATAACGTATAACGTATAACGTATAACGTATAACGTATAACGTATAACGTATAACGTATAACGTATAACGTATAACGTATAACGTATAACGTATAACGTATAACGTATAACGTATAACGTGTAACGTATAACGTGTAACGTGTAACGTATAACGTATATCGTATAACGTATGACGTGTAACGTGTAACGTGTAACGTATAACGTATAACGTATAACGTATAACGTATAACGTGTAACGTGTAACGTATAACGTATAACGTATAACGTATAACGTAATACGTATAACGTATAACGTATAAGGTATAACGTATAACGTATAACGCATAACGTATAACGTATAGCGTATAACGTATAACGTATAATGTATAACGTATAACGTATAACGTATAACGTATAACGTATAACGTATAACGTATAACGTATAACGTATAACGTATAACGTATAACGTATAACGTATACCGTATAAAGTATAACGTATAACGTATAACGTATAACGTATAGTGTATAACGTATAACGTATAACGTATGACTTTTAAAGTATAACGTATAACGTATAACGTAATACGTATAACGTATAACGTATAACGTATAACGTATAACGTATAACGTATAACGTATAACGTATAACGTATAACGTATAACGTATAACGTATAACGTATAACGTATAACGTATAACGTATAACGTATAACGTATAACGTATAACGTATAACGTATAACGTATAACGTATAACGTATAACGTATAACGTATAACGTATAACGTATAACGTGTAACGTGTAACGTGTAACGTGTAACGTATAACGTATAACGTATAACGTATAACGTATAACGTGTAACGTGTAACGTATAACGTATAACGTATAACGTATAACGTAATACGTATAACGTATAACGTATAACGTATAACGTATAACGTATAACGCATAACGTATAACGCATAGCGTATAACGTATAACGTATAACGTATAACGTATAACGTATAACGTATATCGTATAACGTATAACGTATAACGTATAACGTATAACGTATAACGTATAACGTATAACGTATAACGTATAACGTATAACATATAACGTATAACGTATAACGTATAACGTATAACGTATAACGTATAGTGTATAACGTATAACGTATAACGTATGACTTTTAACGTATAACGTATAACGTATAACGTAATACGTATAACGTATAACGTATAACGTATAACGTATAACGTATAACGTATAACGTATAACGCATAACGTATAACGTATAACGTACAACGTATAACGTATAACGTATAATGTATAACGTATAACGTATAACGTATAACGTATAACGTATGACGTATAACGCATAACGTATAACGTATAACGTATAACGTATAACGTGTAACGTGTAACGTATAACGTATATCGTATAACGTATGACGTGTGACGTGTAACGTGTAACGTATAACGTATAACGTATAACGTATAACGTCTAACGTGTAACGTATAACGTATAACGTATAACGTATAACGTATAACGTATAACGTATAACGTATAACGTCTATCGTATAACGTATAACGTATAACGTATAACGTATAACGTATAACGTATAACGTATAACGTATAACGTATAACGTATAACGTATAACGTATAACGTATAACGTGTAACGTGTAACGTGTAACGTATAACGTGTAACGTATAACGTGTAACGTATAACGTATAACGTATAACGTATAACGTATAACGTATAACGTATAACGTATAACGTATAACGTATAACGTATAACGTACAACGTATAACGTATAACGTATAACGTATAACGTATAACATATAATATATAACGCATGCCCTAGAACTTATGCCGTATAACGTCTAGTGTATAACGTATAACGTATATCGTATAACGTATAACGATTAACGTATAACGTATAACATATAATGTATAACGCATATCCTCGAACTTATGCTGAATAACGTATAACGTATAACGTATAACGTATAACGTATAACGTATAACGTATAACGTATAACGTCTAACGTGTAACGTATAACGTATAACGTATAACGTATAACGTATAACGTATAACGTATAACGTATAACGTATATCGTATAACGTATAACGTATAACGTATAACGTATAACGTATAACGTGTAACGTATAACGTGTAACGTATAACGTATAACGTATAACGTATAACGTATAACGTATAACGTATAACGTATAACGTACAACGTATAACGTATAACGTATAACGTATAACGTATAACGTATAACGTATAACGTATAACGTATATCGTATAACGTATAACGTATAACATATAATATATAACGCATATCCTAGAACTTATGCCGTATAACGTATAGTGTATAACGTATAACGTATAACGTATGACTTTTAAAGTATAACGTATAACGTATAACGTAATACGTATAACGTATAACGTATAACGTATAACGTATAACTTATAACGTATAACGTATAACGTATAACGTATAACGTATAACGTATAACGTATAATGTATAACGTATAACGTATAACGTAGAACATAGAACGTAGAACGTATAACGTATAACGTATAACGTATTACGTATAACCTATAACATATAACGTATAACGTATAACGTATAACGTATAGCGTATAACGTATAACGTATAACGTATAACGTATAACGTATAACGTATAACGTATAACGTATAACGTATAACGTATAACGTATAACGTATAACGTATAACGTATAACGTATACCGTATAAAGTATAACGCATAACGTATAACGTATAACGTATAACGTATAACGTATAACGTATAACGTATAACGTATAACGTATAGCGTATAACGTATAACGTATAACGTATAACGTATAACGTATAACGTATAACGTATAACGTATAACGTATAACGTATAACGTATAACGTATAACGTATAACGTATAACGTATAACGTATAACGTATAACGTATAACGTGTAACGTGTAACGTGTAACGTGTAACGTATAACGTATAACGTATAACGTATAACGTATAACGTGTAACGTGTAACGTATAACGTATAACGTATAACGTATAACGTAATACGTATAACGTATAACGTATAACGTATAACGTATAACGTATAACGCATAACGTATAACGTATAGCGTATAACGTATAACGTATAACGTATAACGTATAACGTATAACGTATAACGTATAACGTATAACGTATAACGTATAACGTATAACGTATAACGTATAACGTATAACGTATAACGTATAACGTATAACGTATAACGTATAACGTATAACGTATAACGTATAACGTATAACGTATAGTGTATAACGTATAACGTATAACGTATGACTTTTAACGTATAACGTATAACGTATAACGTAATACGTATAACGTATAACGTATAACGTATAACGTATAACTTATAACGTATAACGTATAACGTATAACGTATAACGTATAACGTATAACGTATAACGTATAACGTATATCGTATAACGTATAACGTATAACGTATAACGTATAACGTATAACGTAGAACGTAGAACGTAGAACGTATAACGTATAACGTATAACGTATTACGTATAACCTATAACATATAACGTATAACGTATAACGTATAACGTATAGCGTATAACGTATAACGTATAACGTATAACGTATAACGTATAACGTATAACGAATAACGTATAACGTATAACGTATAACGTATAACGTATAACGTATAACGTATAACGTATACCGTATAAAGTATAACGCATAACGTATAACGTATAACGTATAACGTATAACGTATAACGTATAACGTATAACGTATAACGTATAGCGTATAACGTATAACGTATAACGTATAACGTATAACGTATAACGTATAACGTATAACGTATAACGTATAACGTATAACGTATAACGTATAACGTATAACGTATAACGTATAACGTATAACGTATAACGTATAACGTGTAACGTATAACGTGTAACGTGTAACGTATAACGTATATCGTATAACGTATGACGTGTAACGTGTAACGTGTAACGTATAACGTATAACGTATAACGTATAACGTATAACGTATAACGTATAACGTATAACGTATAACGTATAACGTATAACGTATAACGTATACCGTATAAAGTATGACGTATAACGCATAACGTATAACGTATAACGTATAACGTATAACGTGTAACGTGTAACGTATAACGTATATCGTATAACGTATGACGTGTGACGTGTAACGTGTAACGTATAACGTATAACGTATAACGTATAACGTCTAACGTGTAACGTATAACGTATAACGTATAACGTATAACGTATAACGTATAACGTATAACGTATAACGTCTATCGTATAACGTATAACGTATAACGTATAACGTATAACGTATAACGTATAACGTATAACGTATAACGTATAACGTATAACGTATAACGTATAACGTATAACGTATAACGTATAACGTATAACGTGTAACGTGTAACGTGTAACGTATAACGTGTAACGTATAACGTGTAACGTATAACGTATAACGTATAACGTATAACGTATAACGTATAACGTATAACGTATAACGTATAACGTATAACGTATAACGTACAACGTATAACGTATAACGTATAACGTATAACGTATAACATATAATATATAACGCATGCCCTAGAACTTATGCCGTATAACGTCTAGTGTATAACGTATAACGTATAACGTATATCGTATAACGTATAACGATTAACGTATAACGTATAACATATAATGTATAACGCATATCCTCGAACTTATGCTGAATAACGTATAACGTATAACGTATAACGTATAACGTATAACGTATAACGTATAACGTATAACGTCTAACGTCTAACGTGTAACGTATAACGTATAACGTATAACGTATAACGTATAACGTATAACGTATAACGTATAACGTATATCGTATAACGTATAACGTATAACGTATAACGTATAACGTATAACGTGTAACGTATAACGTGTAACGTATAACGTATAACGTATAACGTATAACGTATAACGTATAACGTATAACGTATAACGTACAACGTATAACGTATAACGTATAACGTATAACGTATAACGTATAACGTATAACGTATAACGTATATCGTATAACGTATAACGTATAACATATAATATATAACGCATATCCTAGAACTTATGCCGTATAACGTATAGTGTATAACGTATAACGTATAACGTATAGTGTATAACGTATAACGTATAACGTATAACGTATAACGTATAACGTATAACGTATAACGTATAACGTATAACGTATAACGTATAACGCATAACGTATAACGTAATACGTATAACGTATAACGTATAACGTATAAAGTATTATATAACCTATAACGTATAACGTATAACGTATAACGTATAACGTAGAACGTATAACGTATAACGTATAACGTATAACGTATAACGTATAACGTATAACGTATAACATATAATCTATAACGCATATCCTAGAACTTATGCCGTATAACGTATAATGTATAACGTATAAGGTATAACTTTTAACGTATAACGTATAACGTATAACGTATAACGTATAACGTATAACGTATAACGTATAACGTATAACGTATAACGTATAACGTATAACGTATAACGTATAACGTATAACGTGTAACGTATAACGTGTAACGTATAACGTATAACGTATAACGTATAACGTATAACGTATAACGTATAACGTATAACGTATAACGTATAACGTATAACGTATAACGTATAACGTATAACGTATAACGTATAACGTATAACGTATAACGTATAACGTATAACGTATAACGTATAACGTATAACGTATAACGTATAACATATAATATATAACGCATATCCTGGAACTTATGCCGTATAACGTATAGTGTATAACGTATAACGTATAACGTATAATGTATAACGTATAACGTATTACGTATAACGTATAACGTATAACGTATAACGTGTAACGTGTAACGTATAACGTATAACGTATATCGTATAACGTATAACGTATAACGTATAACGTATAACGTACAACGTATAATGTATAACGTATAACGTATAACGTATAACGTATAACCTATAACGTATAACGTATAACCTATAACGTAATACGTATAACGTATAACGTATAACGTATAACGCATAACGTATAACGTATAACGTATAACGTATAACGTATAACGTATACCGTATAACGTATAACGTGTAACGTATTACGTATAAAGTATAGCGTATAACGTATAACGTATAACGTATAACGTATAACGTATAACGTATAACGTAATACGTATAACGTATAACGTATAACGTATAACGTATAATGTATAACGTATAACGTATAACCTATAACAAATAACGTATAACGTATAACGTATAACGTATAACGTATAACGTATAACGTATAACGTATAACGTATAACGTATAACGTATAACGTATAACGTATAACGTATAACGTATAACGTAATACGTATAACGTATAACGTATAACGTATAACGTATAAAGTATAACGTATAACGTATAACGGATAACGTATAACGTATACTGTGTAACGTATAACGTATAACGTATAACGTATAACGTATAACGTATAACATATAATCTATAACGCATATCCTAGATCTTATGCCGTATAAAGTATAATGTATAACGTATAACGTATAACTTTTAACGTATAACGTATAACGTATAACGTATAACGTATAACGTATAACGTATAACGTATAACGTATAACGTGTAACGTATAACGTATAACGTATAACGTATAACGTACAACGCATAACATATAATCTATAACGCATATCCTAGAACTTATGCCGTATAACGTATAATGTATAACGTATAACGTATAACGTATAACGTATAACGTATAACGTATAACGTATAACGTATAACGTATAACGTATAACGTATAACGTATAACGTATAACGTATAACGTATAACGTATAACGTATAACGTATAACGTATAACGTATAACGTATAACGTATAACGTATAACGTATAACGTAATACGTATAACGTATAACGTATAACGTATAACGTATAAAGTATAACGTATAACGTATAACGGATAACGTATAACGTATACTGTGTAACGTATAACGTATAACGTATAACGTATAACGTATAACGTATAACATATAATCTATAACGCATATCCTAGAACTTATGCCGTATAACGTATAATGTATAACGTATAACGTATAACTTTTAACGTATAACGTATAACTTTTAACGTATAACGTATAACGTATAACGTATAACGTATAACGTATAACGTATAACGTATAACGTGTAACGTATAACGTATAACGTATAACGTATAACGTATAACGTATAACGTATAACGTATAACGTATAACGTATAACGTATAAAGTATAACGTATAACGTAATACGTATAACGTATAACGTATAACGTATAACGGATAACGTGTAACGTATATCGTATATCGTATACCGTATGACGTACAACGTATAACGTATAATGTATAACGTATAACATACAATGTATAACGCATATCCTAGAACTTATGCTGAATAACGTATAACGTATAGCGTATAACGTATAAAGTATAACGTATAACGTATAACGTATAACGTATAACGTATAACATATAATCTATAACGCATATCCTAGAACTTATGCCGTATAACGTATAATGTATAACGTATAACGTATAACTTTTAACGTATAACGTATAACGTATAACGTATAACGTATAACGTATAACGTATAACGTATAACGTATACCGTGTAACGTATAACGTATAACGTATAACGTATAACGTATAACGTATAACGTATAACGTATAACGTATAACGTATAACGTATAACGTGTAACGTATAACGTATAACGTATAACGTATAACGTATAACGTATAACGTATAACGTATAACGTATAACGTATAACGTATAACGTATAACGTATAACGTAATACGCATAACGTATAACGTATAACGTATAACGGATAACGTGTAACGTATATCGTATATCGTATACCGTAAAACGTATAACGTATAACGTATAACGTATAACGTATAACGTATAACGTATAACGTATAACGTATAACGTATAACGTATAACATACAATGTATAACGCATATCCTAGAACTTATGCTGAATAACGTATAACGTATAGCGTATAACGTATAAAGTATAACGTATAACGTATAACGTATAACGTATAACGTATAACGTATAACGTATAACGTATAACGTATAACGTAGAACGTATAACCTATAACGTATAACGGATAACCTATAACGTAATACGTATAACGTATAACGTATAACGTATAACGTATAACGTATAACGTATAACGTATAACGTATAACGTATAACGTATAACGTATAACGTATACCGTATAACGTATAACGTATAACGTATAACGTATAACGTATAACGTATAACGTATAACGTATAACGTATAACGTAATACGTATAACGTATAACGTATAACGTATAACGTATAACGTATAACGTATAACGTATAACGTATAACGTATTACGTATAACCTATAACATATAACGTATAACGTATAACGTATAACGTATAACGTATAACGTATAACGTGTAACGTATAACGTATAACGTATAACGTATAACGTATAACGTAATACGTATAACGTATAACGTATAACGTATAACGTGTAATGTATAACGTATAACGTATAACCTATAACTAATGACGTATAACGTATAACGTCATACGTATAACGTATAACGTGTAACGTATAACGTATAACGTATAACGTATAACGTATAACGTAATACTTATAACGTATAACGTATAACGTATAACGTATAACGTAGAACGTATAACGTATAACGTATAACGTATAACGTATAACGTATAACGTATAACGTATAACGTATAACGTATAACGTATAACGTATAACGTATAACGTATAACGTATAACGTATAACGTATAACGTATAACGTATAACGTATAACGTATAACGTATAACGTATAACGTATAACGTATAACGTAATACGTATAACGGATAACGTATAACGTATAACGTATAACGTATAACGTATAACGTACAACGTATAACGTATAACGTATAACGTATAACATATAATCTATAACGCATATCCTAGAACTTATGCCGTATAACATATAACGTATAACGTATAACATATAATCTATAACGTATATCCTAGAACTTATGCCGTATAACATATAACGTATAACGTATAACGTATAACGTATAACGTATAACGTATAACGTATAACGTATAACGTATAACGTATAACGTATAACGTATAACGTATAACGTATAACGTATAACGTATAATGTATAACGTATACCGTATAACGTACAACGAGTAACGCATAACGTATAACGTATAAGGTATAACGTATAACGTATAACGTATAACGTATAACGTATAACGTATAACGTATAACGTATAACGTATAACGTATAACGTAATACGTATAACGTATAACGTATAACGTATAACGTATAACGTATAACGTATAACGTATAACGTATAACGTATAACGTATAACGTATAACGTATAACGTATAACGTATAACGTAGAACGTATAACGTATAACGTATAACGTATAACGTATAACGTATAACGTATAACGTAATACGTATAACGTATAACGTATAACGTATAACGTACAACGGATAACGTATAACGTATAACGTATAACGTATAACGTATAACGTATAACGTATAACGTATAACGTGTAACGTATAACGTATAACTTATAACGTATAACGTATAACGTATAACGTATAACGTATAACGTATAACGTATAACGTATAACGTATAACGTATAACGTATAACGTAATACGTATAACGTATAAAGTATAACGTATAACGTATAACGTATAACGTATAACGTATAACGTATAACGTATAACGTATAACGTATAACGTATAACGTATAACGTATAACGTATAACGTATAACGTATAACGTATAACGTATAACGTATAACGTATAACGTATAACGTATAACGTATAACGTATAACGTATAACGTATAACGTATAACGTAGAACGTATAATGTATAACGTATAACGTATAACGTATAACCTATAACGTATAACGTATAACCTATAACGTAATACATATAACGTATAACGTATAACGTATAACGTATAACGCATAACGTATTACGTATAACGTATAACGTATAACGTATACCGTATAACGTATAACGTGTAACGTATAACGTATAACGTATAGCGTATAACGTATATCGTATAACGTATAACGTTTAACGTATAACGTATAAAATATAATGTATAACGCATATCCTAGAACTTATGCTGAATAACGTATAACGTATAACGTATAACGTATAACGTATAACGTATAACGTATAACGTATAACGTATAACGTATAACGTATAACGTATAACGTATAACGTAATACGTATAACGTATAACGTATAACGTATAACGTATAACGTATAACGTATAACGTATAACGTATAACGTAATACGTATAACGTATAACGTATAACGTATAACGTATAACGTATAACGTATAACGTATAACGTATAACGTAATACGTATAACGTATAACGAATAACGTATAACGTATAACGTATAACGTATAACGTATAACCTATAACTAAAAACGTATAACGTATAACGTAATACGTATAACGTATAACGTATAACGTATATCGTTTAACGTATAACGTATAACGTATAACGTATAACGTAATACGTATAACGTATAACGTATAACGTATAACGTATAACGTATAACGTATAACGTATAACGTATAACGTATAACGTATACCGTATAACGTATAACGTATAACGTATAACGTATAACGTATAACGTATAACGTATAACGTATAACGTATAACGTAATACGTATAACGTATAACGTATAACGTATAACGTATAACGTATAACGTATAACGTATAACGTATAACGTATTACGTATAACCTATAACATATAACGTATAACGTATAACGTATAACGTATAACGTATAACGCATAACGTGTAACGTATAACGTATAACGTATAACGTATAACGTATAACGTATAACGTGTAACGTATAACGTATAACGTATAACGTATAACGTATAACGTAATACGTATAACGTATAACGTATAACGTATAACGTACAACGGATAACGTATAACGTATAACGTATAACGTATAACGTATAACGTATAACGTATAACGTATAACGTATAACGTATAACGTATAACGTAGAACGTATAACGTATAACGTATAACGTAAAGCGTATACCGTATAACGTATAACGTATAACGTATAACGTATAACGTATAACGTATAACGCTTATCCTATGACGTATACGGTATAACGTATGATGTATAACGAATAACGTATAACGTATAACGTATAACGTATAACGTATAACGTATAACGTATAACGTATAACGTATAACGTAAAACGTATAACGTATAACGTATAACGTATAACGTATAACGTATAACGTATAACGTATAACGTATAACGTATAACCTATAACGTATAACGTATAACCTATAACGTAATACGTATAACGTATAACGTATAACGTATAACGTATAACGCATAACGTATAACGTATAACGTATAACGTATAACCTATAACGTATACCGTATAACGTATAACGTGTAACGTATAACGTATAACGTATAGCGTATAACGTATATCGTATAACGTATAACGTTTAACGTATAACGTATAACATATAATGTATAACGCATATCCTAGAACTTATGCTGAATAACGTATAATGTATAACGTATAACGTATAACGTATAACGTATAACGTAGAACGTAGAACGTATAACGTAGAACGTATAACGTATAACGTATAACGTATAACGTAATACGTATAACGTATGACGTATAACGTATAACGTATAACGTATAACGTATAACGTATAACGTATAACGTATAAAGTATAACGTATAACGTATAACGTATAACGTATAACGTATAACGTATAACGTAGAACGTATAATCTATAACGTATAACGGATAACCTATAACGTAATACGTATAACGTATAACGTATAACGTATAACGTATAACGTATAACGTATAACGTATAACGTATAACGTATAACGTATAACGTATAACGTATAACGTATACCGTATAACGTATAACGTATAACGTATAACGTATAACGTATAACGTATAACGTATAACGTATAACGTATAACGTAATACGTATAACGTATAACGTATAACGTATAACGTATAACGTATAACGTATAACGTATAACGTATAACGTATTACGTATAACCTATAACATATAACGTATAACGTATAACGTATAACGTATAACGTATAACGTATAACGTGTAACGTATAACGTATAACGTATAACGTATAACGTATAACGTAATACGTATAACGTATAACGTATAACGTATAACGTGTAATGTATAACGTATAACGTATAACCTATAACTAATAACGTATAACGTATAACGTAATACGTATAACGTATAACGTGTAACGTATAACGTATAACGTATAACGTATAACGTATAACGTAATACGTATAACGTATAACGTATAACGTATAACGTATAACGTATAACGTATAACGTATAACGTATAACGTATAACGTATAACGTATAACGTATAACGTATACCGTATAACGTATAACGTGTAACGTATAACGTATAACGTAGAACGTATAACCTATAACGTATAACGGATAACCTATAACGTAATACGTATAACGTATAACGTATAACGTATAACGTATAACGTATATCGTATAACGTATAACGTATAACGTATAACGTATAACGTATACCGTATAACGTATAACGTATAACGTATAACGTATAACGTATAACGTGTAACGTATAACGTATAACGTATAACGTATAACGTGTAACGTAATACGTATAACGTATAACGTATAACGTATAACGTGTAATGTATAACGTATAACGTATAACCTATAACTAATAACGTATAACGTATAACGTAATACGTATAACGTATAACGTATAACGTATAACGTATAACGTATAACGTATAACGTAATACGTATAACGTATAACGTATAACGTATAACGTATAACGTATAACGTATAACGTATAACGTATAACGTATAACGTATAACGTATAACGTATAACGTATAACGTATAACGTATAACGTATAACGTATAACGTAATACGTATAACGGATAACGTATAACGTATAACGTATAACGTATAACGTATAACGTATAACGTATAACGTATAACGTATAACGTATAACGTATAACGTATAACGTATAACGTATAACGTATAACGTATAACGTATAACGTATAACGTATAACGTATAACGTATAACGTATAACGTAGAACGTAGAACGTATAATGTATAACGTATAACGTATAACGTATAACCTATAACGTATAACGTATAACCTATAACGTAATACATATAACGTATAACGTATAACGTATAACGTATAACGCATAACGTATTACGTATAACGTATAACGTATAACGTATACCGTATAACGTATAACGTGTAACGTATAACGTATAACGTATAGCGTATAACGTATATCGTATAACGTATAACGTTTAACGTATAACGTATAA